>NW_027501399.1:0-24009 GCF_021521415.1 Bidens hawaiensis | reverse complement strand
GGTTTTCAAGTATTGAAGCATAGTTAGATTTTTGTTAGCTTATTATAGTTTTTGTATCAATTTTATTTTTATATAATTATAAAAGATGTTTGTTATGACTATGTAACTATAAAGGAGAAATTTTATTTTGGGTAGGCTCTATACATGATTGTTGTGACTATAAAAGGTAAAAATATTTTTAGATGTGTTGTGATCTCGTTAACATATTGGATATTGATTACCTATTAACTATTTTTATACTACAAAGAAAAAGAATAACAATTTTAAAAATAGTTGAAATTGATCAAAATATAATAAACAAGTAAAAACCGTGTAAAAAAGTGGAGATAAAAAAAAGAAAGAGAGACAGAATGACTAGGAAAGAGAGTAAATGACAGAGAGAGAGAGAGAGAGAGAGAGAAAGAGTATAACAATTAGTCAGAATGTCAAAATCCATTTCCAAAAATACCCCTTTTGTACTTTATGTTATTAAAAAATAATTTTTCTTTGACAAATTAAACATGTTTTAATCTTAACCATTGAATTCCATTGATGAAATCAAATCAAGGGCTAAAATAGAGTTTTCAAAGTTTTTGCAATTAGAGTGAGTTTTTAATCTAACCGTACCCTATATATATAGAGGATCAAGAGAGAACTCATCTAGGGGGGGAGTAATCGGGGAGTACTCGGCTACCTACTCGGTAGTTTTATAACATTAGTTGTATTATATGTAATAAAACCACTATTGTATATATGCAATACACATTAGTAAACATATGCACTACATCGCCGTTTTTTTAGGGACAATATCATTTTATTAGAAGGAGAAAAGAAAAAAAAATCGTAAAATATTTTTTTTTAAAAAAAGTTAAAAATAGTTTTTATTAGTTCTCAAGAGGAGTTCTCTCTAGAACCCACCCCTATATATATATACATTAAAAAAGAACTTTTTTACGCATTGCTGGTTGTACTTTCTGCATTGTTCGTTGTACCATCCTTTATACGTCTTCTATGAGTTACACGTATGTCTATTCATTTACACATGCTGACTAAAGCATTCATATTACATCACAAGCTGAGTCATGTCATGACTGCTTCATTACTCTCAACGGATGAGCTACCACCGTTGTCATCGCTCTCTCCTGTTTACCTCTACCAAAAACTCTGGCCAAGCGTGCTTTCTGCCTGTCTATGGCGAAGGCAGACGTTGGTGCTGATAAACCGTCGTTGCCGGCGACCATTTTAGGCCGTCTTTGGTAGCGGCGGGTGGCAGTTGCCGGTTCCGTTTTGGAATCCTAGGCGGCGGAGGAAAGATGGTGATCGTGTTCTTATCTGCACATCTCTTTCTTCTGTGGTACCATCATCTTCAACCTAACCTACTATTGCCGGTTTCTATTACGAAATCCTAGGCAACAGTGGTGTTTGATGGTGGTGAGTTTCTCTGATTTCGGGCTGAAATGTTGAGATTATTCTCATTGTAGTAGCGGTTTTTGGTTGTTTATGGCTTCGAGGTTGTGATCGGATAGGTTGTTGTTGCAGATATGAGGGTTTTCACGGCTATCCTACTGCTGCCGGTTTCTTTTTGGAAACCCTAGGTAGCAGTGGTGGTACAGTTTTTGTGATCGGAGCCTTCATCTTCACCCTTGCATGTGTCATCGGTTGTTATTGGCTGATATGCTTTGTTAATGTCATGGTTTTTGAAAGTGATTGTTGGTATCTTCCTTCGTCCTCTTCAATTTTCTCTTTGTTGTTTTGAGAGATCCCCGGCCTCGGTGGCGGAAGCTCTAACTTCATATATATGGCTTCGATTAGTCCGTTGTTGGGGGGTTTTGTATGTATGAGGTGATGGTGTGCCACTTTTGTGACTCTGATTTCTTCTGTTGTCGGGTTCCATTTTGTAAATCCCAGGTGATGGCGATGCTGCGGCTGTTGCCGGGTTCTATTTTGGAACCCTAGGCGACAGTGGTGACTTTTTGTTGTTTATGCCCGTGTCGTAGGTGTGGCAGCGATGTTGTCCGTCGTCTGTGCTCCAATTACGACTGTTGCCGGATTCCCTTTTGGAATTATAGCCAGTGGCGAATGATTCGGTTATTGGCGTGCCAACTTTTGTGTTTTATATAATTTACTATAAAACGATTACAATAAAGTGGCAGGCAAACGGGCAACAAGCTGCGCCGCAACCCCCTTTTGAACAGCAAAGCCAATCCTGCTAAAAACGAAGCTTTGGGACCTAGAAGCTGAAGAGGTTCCGTGTACGACGCGCTGAACCCTACTAAAAAATTTCACAGCCTCTGGAGCCAGAAAACCAAATGTATCAAAGGCAAATGGTAGAAAGACATGTTGATTATCTAAACAAGCTTTCTCGTGTTTATACTTTGCCCGATTCAGCCTTCAACGCAGCCTGACCCACAACAAACCCACGGTCCCTGAGCCCAACAAGAGGAGACACTCCTGTAAGATCCACACAGGCGTGTTTCCCCCCTGCCCACCCGAACACAAGAATATCAGCTGGTCGTAAAGTAGACCTCCCTTCAATAGGATCCGTGAGAAAGTTAACAGGGGCCTCCTTTTTAGCAGAAATCCCTGCCCGTTTAAGAACATCACACAGAACATCCCTAACCAGATCATGTATTTAAAACCAGGCAATTCTTTGCAATGCACCGCATGGTCACCAAAAGAATCCAAACAGACCTTACGACAAATTGGGCAAGGTTCATCCGTCGGGAACATAGGGATCATTAACCGGTACTTAAGGATAGCCCGATACTCCAAACCCGACATACGTTGGCCTAATCCTTCAATGGGGATGGCCGTTAGAAAATCCTGAGCCCGAGGAGCCCGAAGGCATTCAAACACCGCCTTTTGGCGAGGGGATAGATCAAACTTCACTTCTAAACTCTTGACGATTCCACTAAATAAGGCACTCGCCACAACTTGTTGGGCTTTAGGGGGGCGGTGTCCTTATTAGAGAACCCGCTAAGATCAAAATCTGGAAGTGAAGTACGTAAACGATCCATCGCACACCCATAATCAGAGTCCAACCCATAAATATCACAACCCCGAAGAATATGGTCTTGCAAACACCACGACTGTGCTCTCGAAGCCACAAAAGCATATTTAGATAACAGCCTATTTTGACACGTCCCTGTTTGACTCTCATATGTACTATTCCTTTTTTTGGTGCTTGGCTTTGTTGTATCGAATAACAGCCGATTTTAGTCATTTGGCATATGTCAGAAAGCGTGTAGTTGAAACGTTAACTGTTCCTCTAAGAACAGTAGAGGCAATCGAAAAGATTTTTCATACCAGGTCTTTGTGTTTATGTGGTTTTTAGGTATACCATGTAATGCTCTCAAAAATTTAGACTGGTTTTTTTTTTCTTCAGTTCATGTTGTATGTTACTAAATCAACGTTGCTTTACTACCTATCATAAGATTTTTACTTTATTATTGTTGACACATTTACTTGCTTTGTCTAGAACCTAGCATGAGATCTTATGCTTTATTAATATTGTGGTATTTGTTATTGGGGCTTATGGTAACAAAGAATTAACAGGGATCAAAACTGTAGTGAGATCATGTGTGAACCAAACACCTCATCACATCAGCATATGCATATAATGAAGGCAAGAATACTCCTTTTGTATGGGTGGTCTTTGTAGTTGACTTCAATTGTTGTTTTAACAATTGCATTTTTTAACTTTTAAGCATGTCGAGTATGCTAATATACTGGAGGTTTGTTGAAGTTGGATCTTTTAACTTTAAAGCATGTCCTCCCTATGTTACTTTTATAGGTTAATCAAAGATGACAGCTTTCTTTGGCTTTACCTATTAAAACAAAGCTTTCTTTGGCTTTACCTATTAAAACAAAGCGTGTAGGTAAAACAAAGCGTTACACGTTGAGGTGGGTCTAAATACTAGTTTCAATTTAAAACTAAAAAATCAACGCCTTAGGTCGTTAGGATAGTATGATGGATTAAACTTTTGAGAATATAATAAAATTGTTATTTAACATCACAGTTTTTACTTTTTAGAATATACTAATATATTGCGGAAGAATATTTAAGAATACTTTTGAGATCTTGTTGAGCTACTTGACTATTATGGATCACACAATTAAGTAAATGCATAAGGAATTATAACCAGGAATCTTTTAAGCATGTGTGATGATTGTTGTAACATAAACGTTCTTAGAGCATTCTCATTCCATCCCTTATCCCTAAACCAAAAATTACACTAAAACTCAGTTTTTAGATCATTTTCATTCCGCCCTTTATCTCTAAACCAAAAATTACACTAAAACTCACTATATTTTCTCTCTATTTTAATTAAATAATATTTTTTATACCTTTTATCATTACCTTTTCTCTTTCCTTCACTCATAACCACTCTCAAAATATATTAAAAAATTATAGGAAATGAACTGTAACTTTTCAAATATACAGAAAAATCACTACTTTTTCTAAAATATAAAAACTTTTCATTCACAACATCTTGAATCATTCTCTAAATTATAAAAATAAACCTCACATTAAATGAGGGGTTAGAAGAGAATGCTTTTATACATATATAAAAAGTCGATACGTTGTGACTTACATATAACATATATCTAAAACAAATTTAAAAAATATATTATTACATTGAGCTTTTTCGAATTATTAAAATTATCAAATGAAATCAACTCTACTAATAATATCTTTATCTATATTACATTTCACCTTCCACACCTGATTAATCATCCGGCGCTCTCCCAGCAACAATCATCCCGGCCGGCGACTTCATTACAACCCTTCCACTATACGTTACAGCCTTCAACAATCAACAACCTCGCTGACGAATTCAGTACAAACGTTCGAGCAATCTGCTACCCGTTACAGCCTTCAGCAACCACTCAATTTAGGTCACAGCCACGTTACAATTCTATGGTGCAATCATAATCAATTCTTTTTAATTGATGTCAGTTTCTATCTAATATTTGAAAGACGCTTCATTCTAATTGTTACTTTCTACACTATTTAAAAACAGGAACACGAGATTGTTCAGTAGACTCTGCACAAGGTATGTTATACGCTTCCTTTTTATTATGCATGGTCAATTTTCATGATTCTTGATTATTCATTACTCTGTTGATTTTGAAACAGTCCAGTTTGCCCCAAATCTCAATCACTCCAATTAAATTACTCCCCTTCAATCTTCAGGTATGATTATTTTGTATCATTCTTCATACACCTTTTTCATTATCTGTTACATTGTTTCTTGAACTTAGAATAAAACCTACGCTTGGAAAACTTTAAATAGTATTGTTTTACTTTGTATTTTAATTTTTTACAAACTACTTCTGACTTCTATTGAATTATTCTCAATTTTGTTTCATTCTACTTTGGATTTGTGAATTTAAGACCACCTTAACATGCTCAGTTTAGTTTGCCCACAACCTGCTTGATCGCTTCACTGTTTTTAGTTGCTTGTTATTCCTATTGTGAATTACACTAGATATATTTTGATTTACTGGACTATTTAAATTTAAACTAGATATAGTTTGGATAGTTGAAAGAGTACCCTTTTTTCCCAATCTTCTCAACAGTTGTTATCATGACTTTTGTTGTTAATTCTTAATCTTTTATATAGTAATTCATGGTCTTTTTATATGCACCTCACATAAAAAAAATTATTCAAACTGGCCCAAAGTACCAAAGTCTAAATGTTTTGAACCAAGTTTTAGTTTTCCGCTACTAAGACTTCGGTTTGGTGTAAAATGTTTTCCGCTAATTGGATGAGGATTTTGTTAGTCCAGCAACTGTGTTTTGTATTACGCTTAATCAGGCTAGGACTAATTTGCAGTATAACATGAGTCTACCTGAACTCTGCGCTATTTTATGTAATTCAGCTTTAATTGTTGTTAATTGGTGAATAATAATCTATAATTTTAGGCAACTTGGCTTTACTTGTGGTTCATTGGTGTATAATAAGGTTTACTTTCCTTAGGTTTTGGTTTGTTTCATTCGCCTTGAATGTTTTTGAATAATAATGATTTAGGAAAGACGGAATGCTGTGAGTTATACTTTTAGTTTTGTAATCTGCATCATTTGGTGTTCTCATGATCTTATATTTAAAATTGCGTTAAGTTACCAGTGATGTGTAAAATAATCTGTTGCTTCTGTTTGTTTTGATTGGCAGACATGAATGAGCCTATTACTTATATCATTTTTATGTAATATGTTAAATATATAGTTTTATAATAAGAACTATTATTTTATACAAAATTATGATTAGCATAACTAAATAATACTTTTTATGTTATATTGAGAAGCTATAATAAAATTATGAATAAAAAAAATCTATATCAATGCGTATAAATTATTTAATAAATAATAATGATCCAAGCCGAGCCCTATCTTGAAAGCTTTGGAGGTTACCTTTTCGAGAGAGATGTACTTGCAATGTCATTTGCACCAAAAGACGAACATGAAGCACAAGTTCAATTTGCACTCGAAAGGGGTATTCCCACCATTTCAGCTGTTATGGGTACCTAAAGATTACCCTGGCACGTTGAAGGTAATAATAATAATTTCAAAAATGTGTTTCAGTTTATAAACAGAAAATACTTTTAAAAATGATCGTATCAAATAATATGTTGTCAGGTGGAAAACTATTGTTGGAGCTTAACCGTGTTTTACGGCCCGATGGTTATTTTGTTTGGTCTGCTACCCCGGTTTACCAAAAGAAGGGTGAAGATTTGGAAATATGGGAAGGTAAAGCTTTCTGTAATCAGATTGCAGTTATAAATTATTGACTATTAATTCACATCTGATATGTGAGATGATGATGTGCAGCTATGTCTAAATTGACAAAGGCTATGTGTTGGGAGCTTGTGGTGATTTATAAAGATACACTAAATGAAGTAGGTGCAGCAAAATACAGAAAGTCAACTTCTAACGAATGTTATGAAAACCAACAACAAAATGGTCCGCCTATATGTCAAAGCAACGACGATCCAGATGCAATCTGGTAAAATTCTTAATTTTTTTTAAATAATGAATATTCTGTTAAAGAACATGTTGGCATGATTTATGATACAATAGGAATGTAGAACTCGAGGCATGCATGCATATGGTCCCGCTACTCATCTCTAATTGTTTACGAAGATGAATTACAATTTGTTTGAGCGTTTGGTGATTTAATTGTATTTTGAGTTTTTAACTAGCGAATACTCATCTCTAATTTTAGGTAATTCACTATTAATAATTCACTTTTAAATTGGCTTTAATTGTGGTTAATTGGTGGATAATTAGGTTTAACTTCCTTAGGTTTTGATTGTTGGTTTGATACTTCCATTTGGTTTGCATATGATTGGATAAACAATAAATTAAGAAGATGAATGTTTTGAGTTGTAGTTGTACCTCTGAAACTGTTTTTTTTTAATCTTTTATTTTTACCAGTTAGATATAAAAAAAACACACAGGTTATGAGTCGAACTTGTGTTTTTCAATAACGAGTCAAATGATTTTTTATTAAAGACTAAAATTAACCTAAGTTCAATATTTATTACAGTTTAGAGAAAAATTTTAAAGATTGGTAGTTTTGTTTTATTGAAAAATGTCAAGATGTTGAAAAATGAAAGTAGTAAGAATAATTTGGCTGACATGGCCAAGTTTTATTGATATGGCCTAATTTGTAACTTTAATCCCTGATATCCAGGCCAGGGCAATGGCATGTGATTTGCTATTTCATGCGGTTTGTATTTGATGGCGAAGCAGCGGAGGTTTGCGCTTTTTTTTTAGTTTTCATTGAAGCTAATGATTCAATCTCTTTTCAGGCTACTATGACTGAGTTGGAAGAAGTAAGTCACCTGCCCTTTCTTTCTTTCTATCTTTCTATCTATCTTTCTTACTTACTTTCTTGATTTTACGAGTCGAATGGATAATTTCCTAAACGTTTATTTATGCACCCGTAGCAGAAATACATTTAGATTTGATAACCCTTTACAATCATCTTTTAGATTCATATTTATCATTTTGAGGCTATGTTTGAGGCTCTGTTATGTATGGATGCCTTGCTTTGAATTGCAAATGGATTTGTCTGAATGTAGTTTTCAGCATACCCTATAATATTCATATATGAGGTGGCCTGCATTAAGTGACTATGGGATTGTATTTTTTGCTATACATAAGTTAATACCAACATTTGGTCTCAAAATATGAGAAAATGTAAATATTTGATATGGGAAATAAATGTCGTTTGCAGGGGCATTTCTGTCCTTTAGTGTTTAAATTGTATAGTCACTTATCTAATCCATCCAAGCTATCAAAATGTGCTTATCCATGCTAATTATTCATCCAAGTCTGATTGGAAATAAAACCCTTCATTGATTTGTTTTCGCCCCAGGCCCTATCATGATGTGCAACTCATTTTTAAAGAATTAACTTGAAAATACAACATTTTCAAAGAAGAATATGGACCGTTGAATTCATAATTACAAC
The DNA here is from genome assembly GCF_021521415.1 of Bidens hawaiensis. Classification (NCBI taxonomy): domain Eukaryota; kingdom Viridiplantae; phylum Streptophyta; class Magnoliopsida; order Asterales; family Asteraceae; genus Bidens; species Bidens hawaiensis. The sequence goes on along the minus strand of NW_027501399.1, from coordinate 15,551 downwards.
GGGTAACATAAAACCCGGTGTAATTATGTTAAACTTTAAAAAACGGTTTACAAGTTACTGGTTATATTTCGTGAGTATTTTTAAAACTAGGCACAATGGTTTTAAAAAACCGGTGTATTTTTATACTTTAAATAGGAAATACAATGGTTAAATATAAAAAAAATGGTGTAAATGTTGAACTTTTAAACACGGTTTACATGTAACAGATATAGAAAATAATGTTATAAACAACTTCACACGGGTTAACTTATCACGATGTAAAATACATTTTTTAATAGTTCGCACTAAATAGTTAACCGTCAAAGCATTAAGCCAATTATAGTCTCTGTTAAGTTTTCATATCAAAGATTTTTGTAATTAATTTGGCAGCTCAAAATATTTACTAGTAGTAGGCTTATCGATCGCCTGACATGAATTAACTAACGCATTATATATAAAATGCATCTCACGTATCTCCCCACAAAACTATAATATTACCAAAAATGGCTCATCAAAATTCTGATGCAAAAATTAAAAACATGATGTGGGATTACCTTATCAGGGCTGTTGACGATGTTCGAAGACCACAATAGCAATGCAAACTCTTATAAAGTTCACCGATGAGAGTGCCCCGTTCCAGCCTCGATGCATACAAGGAAAAACTTGATAGGTCAACAGTGCAACTTAACAGCACCGTGACCTCCAAAATATGGTTTTCTACATATCCCAAATCTGACAAGATGTGTAACATCCCAAGTTTCATGAGCTATTTAAAATAATCGAGTTTAAATGAATTATAGAAGATAAGTGTAATTATTTATAGTATAAGGGGATAAAGTATCATTAGATGAAAATTTAAACATGGAACCCTACCCCCTTCCTATAAATAGAGCCACCATCTCATTTATAATCCTCATCACCTCTAACTCCTTCTCTACCTAAAATTCTGTTTTTGTGAGAGCTACCTTCAAAGGTCCGACGATTCCTAGAGATTTAACCGTCAGATCGGTATCAAATTTTAACTGAGTGTTCATAGAATATAAATGAATATTTCAACCAGACGGATCTTCGATCAGATGTCAGGAAGCCCGGTTTTTGTCAGCAAACCCGTAACAGTGGAAAATGAAGATTTCCGGCGACTGTTTGGGTTTTCCGGCGACGGTGGCGGTGGATTCTGGTGGCGACAGCAAGCGACGCTAGTAGATCTCAGCAACCCGATCGCGTGGCCTCTTGAATCACTCAATTCCGAGTTCGTTTGATATGGTTTTGGGCTATTCGAGTGATTTCGAACATAAATCTCAAAGGTACGGTTTATTTAAAATGGCTTACTTTTCTTGTACGGATTTGCATGTAACTTGGTAGGATGATAGATCGGGCCATGATTATTGATAAAGTAATGAACTTGAGAGTAAATGGGTAAGTTTGTTAGGTTTGGGCAAAACGAGTAGTGTTCGGTTCGTGAAAAGGTTAAGTCCTTTAAGTTGGATTTGACATGTAACCTGTAAAAAGGAGTAAATCGGGGCATAAGGAAGGGTCATGGAGGAAAATGGCTGGAAGATAGTAAAATATAGGAAAATAAAATTCTAGTCGGACAAAAAGGAATCACATCGCACGACATGCGATGCGATTTGTTTAGAGCGATGCGAATTGTTTGCATGTGATGCGAATGGTTTGCATGCGATGCAAATGGTTGGCATGCGAAGCGAATGGTTGGCATTCACATGTGATGTGAATTGTTTGCATGCGATGCGAATGGTTTGCATGCAATGCGAATGGATTCCAAGCGAATGGATTTCCATGCGAATGGATTCCAAGCGAATGGTTCCATACGAATGGTTCCATGCTTTTGCGACACGATTGGTTCTTATATGCGATGCGACAGGAATAGTAGCACCGTCAGCTATGTTAGCTTAGTTTCTAACTAAGGTAGTAAGAATCGGATAGAAAAGTAATAATTAACACCTATACCTGCTAAACAGTTAGCCGTGCTCAACAAGAGAAAGGTGTTACAATCAATTCCGAAGGAAACATGACTCAGGTGAGTTCTAGCCCCCTTTTTCCTTAAACGTTTTGGGGCCGTATGCATACTTAAGAAAGAAGATAAAATATGAATGAGATATGTTTTAAAAGAGGGAGTAAATGTGTAAATTAGTAATAAGTTTATTTAGCTACTAATGTTAAGAATGTATTAAGAACGCGAGTAAGTCATGATGTGGGCATGGGGGGGGGGGGGGTCGTAACACCTTATACCAGTCCACATCATGAATACTCGTGAGTGGTATGCAGACACGTACGTGATAGACATATGCTATACCTATGGAAACGATAGAGTGCTATGGAAAGGAAAGCATAGGCACGAGCACAATAAAGTACTAAAAGTCTATGCTGTGTTCGGGCACGTGTGGTGATAGTAATGTGGTCTTGTTATAGATACAATGAATTGGTTGATTAGAATAATATGAATAATATGGTCCAGTTATGGATACAATGAATAGGTGGTCCAGTTACGGATACAATGAATGGGTGGTCCAGTTATGGATACAATGAGTAGGTGGTCCAATTAAGGATACTAAGTACAGTAGCTATTAATTATGTGCGTATATGTAGTACGATTGCATGGCATGATAATCCTAAATGCATAGATATACTGTTGGAAAATTAAATATAGTGAATGAAGATTAATTAGCATAATTAATATTAAACTCTTCATTTAGTCATGAAACTCTTGAGTAGAGCCTTTTGATGACAATTGATTAGTTTTTATTAGATTATTAAATTTCTAATTTAGTGAGACTTTACTCACCCTTAACTCTTATATATATAATAGGCTATGTGCCTTATTTGAAAGGAGCTAGAAAAAAATACAAGCTAGAAAATTCAATGGAAAATATTTGCATGCAAGAAGAGTTATTGGTGAAGAAGAAATCTTTAAAGACTCATATGTTGGAAAACTATAGAGATGAGTTTCTCTACTTGATTCATTTACTTCTTTATTCTATTATTTTTTCCATAAGTTCTAACGCTACACTTTAATTACCCCGATGTAACTTCGGGCGCGTGGACATCTCCTGCAGTACTAACTGCTTCGGCTGTTGTACCCTAGGAGACAGACGCGCTGTCTTATGTTGAGGCGCGGAATCTATTTTAAGGGAAGCGTGTTGAACACGTGCCTCAGCCTCAACCGTCAACTTTGGTTTCGTTCAGTTTTGCAGCCAAAGAGACTACTAGAAGTTGATGTGGTAAAAGTTGGAAATTTTATTTTTTTAAGTTCGTGTCAAGAAGATTACAAAAGAATGTTGCTGAATAACAAGTTGAAGACTTTATCATTTGAAGATCTTGAGTTGAATCATCTAACATATTTCATATGTTATTTCATTGTTTATTATATTTTATTTTACGGTATTTGTACTACTTATTTTCTTATGTTAATAACGAGAGTATCTTTATTATTTGTATTAATTTTAATATAAAAAGTGTCCCATATTCCTACAATCTTAAAACAAATTTTCCATGAGATTGTTAAGGCAATCTTAAACCTTTTTACTAAGGATATTGGGTTCACGGAAAATATGTGATTGTTGCGACAATCTTGTATATTTGTTTTTGAAAATATGTATGTAGTACAAATTGTTGTCTATGGATTTAAAGAGATGTGGTATAATCTTAAATCCTATACCATGATATAAGACGAATGGTTTGTGATTCAATCGTTCGATTTAAGACGATTTTTCAATCGTTACTTTTCTAACTTGTGTGTTAGACCGGGTTTATTGGTGTAACCTATGTTATTTGTGAACATTAATTAAGTTCTCAAAAGTGCATGTTAGACCGGATTTATTTTATATGAAATACGTTTTGTAAGTTCTTCATTTTCTAACATGTGTGTTAGAAATTCTTACAAGCTATAAATATTATGGTTTAGAACGTTTGTCCAAATGTTTCGTTTCTTAAACCAAGTGGGAAAAATAGTTTATTTTATATAAACTAATAAGCATTATAATAATTTCTGTAATCATTTATATTTCTTAATGAGCGTATTAGATTTGGTTGATTTTATATAAACCAATAAGTTTTATAACGGTTTATGGGATCGTTTTTTTCTAACGAGTGTGTTAGAAAATAGTACACGGAGACATCCATTGGGTGCATTTTAGTAAAATATAAACATAGACTTCCATGTTTGGTTAAAATGAAATAGTACATATGAGACTTTCATGTGTGTCTATTAAGATTCCTCTTTAAGTCACCAATAATCATAGCCTTAATTAAGTGTTAATGGAAGACTTAACTAAGTGTTAATGAAAACTTTAGCTATATGTTAATAAGGTGACTCTTGGGCTAATAAGGTTTTATGAACTAAATGTCATGCTATACTATAGAAAAACAAATAGTTTAAAAAAGGTTTTGTCTCAATGTTTAATTTTTCTAATAATAAGTGTGTTAGAAAGATTATTTTATAACTTTAAACAACGCTTGTCTAAACATTTTAATAGTCTAACGTGCGTGTTAGATTCGATTTCTTTTGTGAAACCAACGGTTTTAAACCTTTTCAAAAGAAACAAATTATTTTATAGAATAAACGATCGAATAAAAACTTGGTGTTCTTATGAACATAAGTTCTGTTAAAATTCACAATGTGCTTTTAGTTAACACCTTGTTGTTTAGGACAAATATTGATTGTTTAAGTATATAGTTTCAAGATGAAACAAGGATCTTATCCTTATGAGTTCATAAAGAACTATAACATATTTATGAACTAATATATGTTAATGAGAAATCAAACTTCTTGGAGATTCACTAAGTGTGAATTATAACATATAAACTAATATATGTTCATAAAAAATTAAACTTCTTGGAAGTTCATTAAGTATGAATTATAATATAAGAATTAATATATCTTGATGAAATATTTAAATTCTTAAAAAATTCATGAAAGATTATATCTTTGGAAATTCGCCGAGTGTGAATCATAAACATGTTGATCATATATCAAGAAATATATGTTACTATTGTAAATGAATATAAAAAAAATCTGAAGAGATCATTACAATATTCTTACAATATTGATGGATATGTAAATTTTCTACCACCATCTATGTTGTTTAATTATGTGAGAGTGTTGTCTTTCATATTGGGAGAGTATCTCAATAAATGGCTTTAAGAAGCAAATGTGAATTTCAAGAGTTTAAGTGTCAATCCAATTGACTTTATCTCAGCATTATAGTGACTTGTAGACAAGTAGCATTCATCTCGTTGGTGATGAATGTATTCACCAGAATTATTTGGATTAACACTTGCGTATAATGTTCATATAAGTCCATAGCGAAGTCTTGAAGATCAAAGGCAAAAGAGTTATTTTCCTTAAATGAATGATGAAGTTATATATGTGCTACATACACTAACTTATGATACTTAAAAAAAAAAAAAAAAAACTAACGTTTTGGGATTGTGAACAAGTCTCATAACTTTGTCTAAGCTAAGGAGTGAATGTTCAAATTAATATTGTAATAATATTATGGCCGTAAAGAATCAGAATGATGCATCTTCTGTTCACATGCTAAAGTATTGTAGTCTAAAGCATGCTAGACTAGTACTTGTTAATTATGGTGCTTTGCGAAGACTAGTTAACGTGAAACATTCAAAAGATACACAAACATGTGAATGAGTTTCTGTATAGACAAATTTGAAATGGGTTTTCATTCAATATAAGGAATTAATATAACTTATGAGGATCTTAAAAAGACCTTAACTTTCTAGGTTTGCCTTAGAGGGTGATTTAGAATCTTTCTAAGTTGGTGATGTTTGATAATAAACTTATTAAAAGTGTTACTTTATTAGTAAGCATTGATTAACTCATTGATACAAAGACATGGTCTTGTTCAAATCATGAGTTTCGAGTTGTCTTCATAAGTAAAGTTAAACAAACTATATCAAAATACAAGAAATGTGGAGGGAAGCCATTTAAGAAACTACTCTTTAGAAGTATATAGAAATGATAATTAATATGATTTATCAAACTTATGTAAAAAAGAAGAACTTTTCTTTACCTCATTCAAAAGTTGGATGATGTTATCCAATCGCACTTAAATGTGAAGGTGTCTTGCATTTAAACTGGGAAGGTTTGGCAATGAGGATTATTGTAATCCAATATAACATTGCAAACACATGACTAAGTAGAGGACAAAAAGGTCGTAGTGCATAATGGAGATGTGTTTGCGTTAATAATAAGTGTATTTACAAAGACAAATATTATAACCAGATTCAGATGACCACTGAGGTTATAGTCTAGAAAGTTGACGTTAGGCAAAATTAACTTATAAGTTAAGAACACATCATGGCAACTAATCTCAACTACACAAATTATCTGTAGTGACTAGACAAAGTCAAAGATAATGTTATGGATCCAAAAACCTGAAGGTTTAGTAGAGATCAAGTTGTGGAATGAGACTAAAGCCCATGAAAAATGGTATTTGAAGGAAACCTAACTTAGTTGACTGAAGATCCCAAGATCTAAGTTCAATAGGACAACCTAGTTATATATCTACGGGTCGTCACTATGGGGGCGTAGCTTATGTATAAGTTAACACATAAGCTAATATATATATCCTCCTAAACTATCAAGGGAGTCTAATTATTTCCTATTCCATTCCTATAACAACAGTGACATGTTGTGAGGCTAAGCATAATATATAGTTAATGATTTGTGTAAATCATTATAACCTTAATGCTTTTAATGTTTTAAGGATAATCACCTATGTGAAAGAGAAGTGGGGTCGCTTCGAATGAAATTATGGGGCATGCAATTCCTAGAGCTTTCATAAAACCAGGCTAGTGTTCCAGGACCATAATGGACACGACAATGAGGGGATGTGCCTGGCTAGGGAGAGTATTGTGTGAAGTGTATCGTCGTCTACACAAATGGGGGTTTGTTTAAGGACATCACGTCTACTAACTGCTAGGAGACTAAGTATGCTTCACAAAGGAAGGTTCAAAGCTAACACCTACCTATCCTGAAATACTCGACTGTCGAGGTTCTATTGGACATTTTGATGTGTTTTGATCAATCTCCATTCATGTGGGGGATTGTTGGAAAATTAAATATAGTGAATGAAGATTAATTAAAATAATTAATATTAAACTCAGCATTTAGTCATGAAACTCTTAAGTAGAGCCTTTTGATGACAATTGATTAGTTTTTATTAGATTATTAAATTTCTAATTAAGTAAGACTTTACTCACCCTTAACTCTTATATATATAATAGGCTATGTGCCTTATTTGAAAGGAGCTAGAAAAAATACAAGCTAGAAAATTCAATTGAAAATGCTTGCATGCAAGAAGAGTTATTAGTGAAGAAGAAATCTTTAAAGACTCATATGTTGGAAAACTATAGAGATGAGTTTCTCTACTTGATTCATTTACTTTTTTGTTCTATTATTTTTTCCATAAGTTCTAACGCTACACTTTAATTACCCCGATGTAGCCTCGAGCGCGTGGACATCTCCGGCAGTACTAACTGCTTCGGCTATTGTACCCTGGGAGACAGACGCGCTGAATCTGTTTTAAGGGAAGTGTGTTGAACACGTGCCTCAGTCTCAACCGTCAACTTTTGTTTCGTTCATTTTTTCAGCCAAAGAGACTACTAGAAGTTGTTGATGTGGTAAAAGTTGGAAATTTTATTTTTTTAAGTTCTTGTCAAGAAGATTATAAGAGAATGTTGCTGAATAACAAGTTGAAGATTTTATCATTTGAAGATCTTGAGTTAAATCATCTAACATACTTGTTATGTTATTTCAATGTTTATTATATTTTATTTTACAGTATTTGTACTACTTATTTTTTTATGTTAATAATGAGAGTATCGTTATTATTTGTATTAATTTTAATACAAAAGGTGTTCCAAATTTTCTACATATACGTTGTGTGAATGTATGGTCCAGCTATGGATGCTAGTACTATGGGTAAATCTTAGTTGATAGAACTGAAAGAAAATAGGGAGTAAGCCCTAATAAATATTTGCGTAGAATAATACTATGTATATAGATGTGAATGGATGTTATATAGAGAGGAACGAGTACATGTTCGTGCGTAGAGCCTTTAGGCCTCATGCATGTGCAACAAGTTAGGATGGCAAATCCCTCTAAGTTGACATGGTTCGATTGCGAGTAAGAATAGAAGGTTCGATTATGAGCAAGTACGTTCGGGACTAGTTATAGACGAGTGTTACGTTGCATATGAATAAAGAATGTGATTTAATTATAATTCAGAATTTTATGAAAAGAAAGAAATGTTAGAACTCACTCAGCGTGTAGCTGACTTTTAGTATGCATGCATGTATTATTGATGACGTGGCAAGCTTGAGACGCGCACGAGGCTATCCATATTGAAGATTAGTTAGAGAAGGAAGTTGTTATGTAAAAGTTTTAGTTTCCGCTGCAAAATTGCATGTGCTTCCGCTGTATCAAACTAAGTTTATGAGTAAATCCAACGCCAAATGTAGGGCACCGAGAACGGAACTTTACAAGATGAGAAGATTAACAAGGCTATGGACGAAGTTAACAAGGCTGTCAAAAAGGCTACAGCTATAAAGGTCGATTTTCTAGATAAAATATAAAATGAAATATGCATATTTATTGGGTTTTTTTTTTTGGGATTTTGTTGTTTTTTTCTTATGTTATCTATGTTTAGTTGTATATATTTAATTATATTAAATGAAAGATACATATTTATTATATTTAACCGTTTAGTTTTATAATTTTTGCTACAATGTATGAATATTTGATGCGGTTTATTTGTAAACATGAACGTTTCATTATGCTGAAATTGTTAACCGCTTTAAAATACTTGCCAACAGGTGTTATAAACTTTTTGTTCATTTACAACGCTTATTGCCTTCTAAGTTGCAACGGGTTTGGAAAATTCTTCATTTAAAACGGTTCTTCACATTTTATTTCAACGGTTGAACTCATCATTGTTTTAAATACTAGTTAAAAACCGGTATATAAACTTTTGTTCAATAAACAATGCTAGTATCCTTCTAATTTATAACGAGTTTGAAAAATTCTTCATTTTATAACGGTGTTTAACATGCAACGGTTGGCATTCAGACCGTTGTAATTTTTATTTTTCACCGGTCTTTATAGACGATTATGTGGTAGTGTTGTGTAGTCATATGAAGTGCTCCAATCCAATATTATGATGAAAATGGGCTTGAAAAATAGGTGTTGAATCATAACGTTGAATGTGTGAATGAGTGAATTAAGTGTTCAAACTTGCCATTTATTGAAACATGCGAGGACAATAGAAACGAAACAGGTCATACAATGTGAGAAAAGGAGATCGTGAAGGGCAATGCTATCAAATTCTCCACTATGATTGCATTTAAATGATTGTTTTTCTGGTTAAGTTGAGTTCGAATCTATATTATATATGAAAGTGAAAAAAATTAATTTTTTTTCCCAGAAAATGTATATGTAAAGAGAAGACACTAGAAAAAATTATAAGGAAGTTTCAGTTCCTTCCGATTGTGGTTTTTTTTTGGAGGATGTACGAGTTTTATTAAAATCAAAACGATTACAATAAAGTGACAGGCAAACAGGCAACAAGCTGCGCCGCAACCCCCTTTTGAATAGCAAAACCAATTCTACTAAAAACAAAGCGTTGGGTCGTAGGAGACGAAAAAGTACTATGTACGACACGCTGACACCTTGTTTAGAAAATTCACAGCCTCCGGGCCAGAAACCCAAATGTAACAAACGCAAAGGGGAGAAAACACATGTTGATTTTCTAAACAGGCTTTCTCGTGTTTGACAACTTTTCCCGATTCGGCCTTCAACGTAATTGATAAACCGAAAGAAATTGAAAAAAGTGGTCTAAAAGAAGACACGAAACTTAATTACCACCAAATACTAGACACTTGGGTGGCGGTGAGCAACAGATGACATGTGAGGAGTCTGGCGATGGTGGTCGATAGGGACTTCAAGTTGGAATTCTCCAAGGAAGGCAACTATGGTGGCAATGTCGTCAGAAAAGGCGTGGATTGGTTAATGCTTGCAATTTCGTGATAAAAATACGACCCAAACCATCAAAACTACACCCTTTTTTCCAGTTTGTCTGTCTGTCCAAGCCAACTAACTCAGACGGTTTAGTTTATTTTTCTTCACAACAATAATTAGAGTTCAATCTTATGAGAGAGATTCTAGGATCAACTTGGACCCTAGCCGGACCGTAAACATCATCAGATGCAATGATCAACTTGGACCCTATAAATTTGGGAAAATGCCCAAAATTCTCGTTTTACTAGACATATTCCAAATATATCCCTTCAAAAATTCAAATTCCTTATTTGTCTCCTTACTAACTCGTCGTTGCCTCTACGTTAGGAGTTGGAGACGACATTTTTATTAACTCGCCGTCTCCCCGCCATGTTAGCTTAAAACTCGTCGTCTCACCGTCATGTTAGCTCAAAACTCGTTGCCCTCCCCCGTTATGTTAGCTCAAAACTCGTCTTCCCACCATGTTAGCTAAAAAAATTCTACCTTAGCTTTACTAAAAACATGGATCCTAAACTAATATAAAAAATATTTAAATATTTCTAATTTTATTGGTTTTTAAATTCTTGTATATAGGATTTTGGATAATAAAACGATTAAAAAAACGAATGCATACCATCAAAATCATCTTATGTATGCCTTGTTTAGATATAAATTTTTTAAATAACAAAGTTTATTAAATTTAATATTTACGCTAACTTGGCAGGGAAACGACGAGTTTTGAGCTAACATGGCAGGGAGGCAACGAGTTTTGAGTTAGCATGATGGTGAGACGACGAGTTTTGATCTAACATGGCGGGGAGGCGAAAAGTTAAAGAATATCATCTCGAACTCCTAACATATAGACGACGACGAGATAGTAAGGAGACAATGAGAAATTTGAATTTTGGTTTGATACATTTAGAATCTCTTACTTAAAATGGGGCATTTTAACAATTTTCCTTACAAATTACCATGAATTTTGAAATTGAATAGTACCATGAATAAAATATTTTTAATGTGAATAAAATATACATCCGCGTGAAATGGGACATATGAGGTGGGACTTGTCGTTGTGCTTGGAAGTAATGTCTTTCTTTGTTTCGCCATCTAATCAATACTTTGTACCATATTATATATGTTCCTTTGCATCAAGATAAACTTGTAACATATTAAGATGTGTGATTTGATATTCCAATAACGTACCAATTATGTTAAAATGCTTCCATTGCTTTGTAGGAATCCGTCTCTCTCATGATATCATGAAAGTGAAACTATTTTGTTTTCTTGTATCTCGTTTCATTCATAAAATAAGTTAACCACATCGAGAAACCAATATGTGGTCTCAAAGCACTCCGAGTAAACGTGTAGGCTCACCTTTGTAGAACTATATATGTTAATGAGAACCACGTCTTTTACAAAAAATTATGAAAACTGTTAGCTACAAGGATATGACTTACTAAAGGTTCAAAAATATCCTGAGCTCAGAGCCTCCTAAACCTGCTAAGAACAACACCGCTAGCCTTACCACATGAGGGGTCTCCTGCAATCAGCCTCCTGCATGAAAGCAATATATTTTGAAAGGTGATAAGTGAAAGACATGACAAAGTATATATATATATAATATATATATATAAAGAGAGAGAGAGAGAGAATGAGTGAGAGAGTTAGAATGAATGTTACCAAGTGCATGGGATTCCTTGTATAGGCGAATTGAAAGCTTCTTTGAGTCAGTTGTGCTTCTATAAGTGGTAAAGACTCATCTCCTTAACTTTTTGCAGGCGAGTTATCCTTTTTTTATGAAAGGTGTAATCCTGCTTCACATAAGGAGGTGTTGCAAGTCATTATGGTTACTTTTAGCATACCTTTACTTTAAGTCATGTCATAGTTGACTTTTTTGAGTGAAGTCATTTGAAGTGTTACCGTAATTAATAAGATGCTATTAAGCTTATGAGCTCAGAAGCACAATGTGGTAAGGTTCCTGAGTTTCTTGCTTCTTTATTTAGCAGTCAGTGCTTGTAGCTTCTTGGCTTATGAGTTTTTTGTAAAATTTATGAGTGGGTCGGAACATACGTCATCAACAACTATATTGGACTTTTGAATTCTTTGATTAACGATGCAAATCAGCATAACATCTTTGAAGTAAATAAGAATAATAAACAAATTAAACAAATCGGAATACAAGTAAATTGTACATTCTACTCGAGGAAGGATCAAATAGAAAACTAGTATTTCATAAAAACAGTAGGAACCAATACTAATTGACGCATGTCATATCTTTTAATTATTGATAAAGGGTATTTACGTCATATACGATAGAGATGGTTTTTAAATTAATGCAAACCATTATTCAAATCTTGTAGCTGAAATATTTTGTCAGGACCAGGAGTCTGGTGCAAATCTAGTAAGGATGACAAGAACACACAGAATCAATAACTCAAAGGCCTATGGAATATCCCAGAGGAATCAGGATATCCAACGGATGGGAGCGAAGGCGTGATATAATAACAGACGAAACAATAAATGATAATCAGTAAAGACAGATTCAAAGACAAAGATTTATTGTATTAAATGTATCATTCAATGAAATAGTAAATGAAATGTCTAGGGTTTTGTGACGGCGGCGGCGGTACGAGGAAACAAATGAATATTCTTTTGGAATGTTTCTCGTATTCCGTGTGTCCTCGTCCTTCCCTAAATGGAAACCTAGGATCCTATTTATAGAACCCTGACATTCCTTCTAGAATCCCTAATTAGTACATAGTGATTGACAAAATAAAATACAAGTGTTAAGTGTATTCGAGCATGATTTGTATCTTGCTCGAGCACACTTCAGTGTGCAGGGTATGCTCGATGAGTGTCTTCGAGCACACTTTACTTAAAATATTTTCAGGGAAAATATTCTCCTCCAGTAGACTTCATTCTTCTTGACTAATCCATGCTTTGCACGAGCTAGTCCATCGAGCAAGCTCATTCTTCTTGATGCCTTCAATCTTGTATTATTCAGCAATCTTTAGTATGCTTGGATGTAAATCTTGCTCGTGAGATTGAACCATGCTCGTAGTCCATGCTTCGAGCATATGCCATCTTCTTATTGCATCGATGCTTGTCACCATGCGCTCGGACATCCTGTGCTCGTAACACATGATTAAAACTTGAATGATCAAGTTGTTTGCTCGATTGGCAATCCATACTTGCTATAAGAATACTCTTGCTCGTTGAAGTGTAGCTTGCTCGAAGCCTTAACACTTAAAAGAATTAACCACCAAAGGCTCTGAAGACCTTGCTCGAAGTAGTAAAAACATGCTCGATAGTCTAAGCTTGCTCGAAGTCCATACTTAGCCGTTTCCTAAGGAGGTTGAGAAGATTCCAATCTTCCTTATCAAAATTCCGACTCAACAATCTCCCCCCAAGATTGGAACAAGCTCAGATGCACCCAAAACACACCTGCATAGAGTTACACATGTATCAAATGTCTAAGATAATCATTTTAAGAACATGTCATTTCATTATATAAAAGGAATTCTGCCTCTTGGGCATACATATCAAAATACACGTAAAACCAAAATACAAAGATAAACAGAAAAGAAATGATCATCATTTAGTCTTCATTCTGCTATCTCCTCCTTCCGCTTCTTGTGTCAGATTTTTCCTTTTCGAGTATAACAAGGGCAACCTTCTGTTTGATCATATCAAGCTCTACTGCGTCTAGAGAGTCAAAAGGAAACTCAGCATCAATTATCTCTTGAAGGTCTTGAGGATGTATAAATCGAAGATCTTCGTCATTCTTGATCACTGCAATTGTTCCTCCGGATTCATTCCTCAACGAAATTGAGTCGTTATGTCTATTGTAGGTGAGATGGAAAATCCTTCCATTTTGTTGCACACGTGAGTTAGGATCAAGCATTTCCCTTCTCATTGCTAAGCATTCCCTCAAAGTCATTCTTTTTGCTGTAGTGCTGCTTGCCTGTTGAGTCTTTCTCTTCTTTGACTAAAATAAAGAGAGTTCTAGAGTGTGAACTTCATTTATTATCTTCGTCTTCTCTCTTTCTCTGCTTGGCTATGTATTTATCTTTTCTTTTGTTTCAGGAATGGAAACCCCCTTTCAGATTGTTTCTTGATGAATTTGGAGAGGTCATTCCTTTGTTGCCCAGCAGGTTGACTCCTGTCTTGATTGTCGTATAGGTCAAGTTCTGCCATCTTCTTCAGCTATTCTTTTGAAAAATTTCTCAAATCTTCCCTAAAGATAATAAGAGTTTCTTCTTTGTCTTTTGTGATCACCCTTAAGGTCTTGGATCTTTTATCAAAGTAGAGATTTGTGGGCAGATTCAAATTTCTTGGTTGTTCAGTCCTCACAATCTCAAACCTTATAGGTGTATGGCTTGTACTTGCTAGCTTCTTCTTTTTAGCCTCTTCAAGTTCTGACTCTTCAAACCATCTTTTGATTGTATCATCAGTTTGCACTATCAGTCTTCCCATGTTAGCACCCCTTTTGTGCAGGGCACTCATCATTTATGCCCTTACCAACTCATCCATTTTCCTCCTGTCTTCTTATAGTTTTCTTTGAGTTTCCATATACATCTTTTGCTCTCTGTTATATGTATCTAGCAGTTGATCATGAGGCATGTTATTGAATTGATCCTCAGACATTCCCTTTTCCATTACTATTTCTTTCAAAGTCTGTACCCTCTGAAGATCTTCAAACCATTTCTTGACTTCTTCTTCTTCTTTCTAGCCTCTTCTCTCTCATTCTCCAATCTCATTCTCAACTCCCTTTCTCTTACATAATCATCTTGACTTTTCTGATCCTTTTGTGAATCTTTCACTAATTGTATTTTTCTCTTCAGCTCTTCAACAGAAAGATTTATCAAGGACTCGTAGCTGTAGCCATGTAATTGAAGAAACTCTATGTCGTTATGTTTCGTCTTCAATGCTTCATATTCTGTTTCATCGATGGCTTTCTTTTCAATCCTTCTCTTGCTACTGTCAGATTCTTTCAATACCTTTTCTACCTTCTCTTTCCTCTAGCTCATTTTCTCAACATAATTTGCAACGTCATCTACTAAGGGAATTTTTATACATTTTATCAAAGTTCCAAAATATTGTAGATTCAAAAATGTTGATTTATGGCCAGCCTTCAGCATAAATTCTTTTTGTGTTTTCTGGCTCCTCCATCCGTCAGCCTCTTGCTTAATGCTTTCTTTTGTCATTCTGTCAATGTACTGTTGATCATATTCGAGGCTTAGCAGGTAGGCTTTGTCTACATTCTCCTATCATCATCCTCCAATCTTCCTTCTTCTTCATTATCAGTTTCAATTTGTTCATCAAGATTGTGAAGTGCTCCAATCGTTGGTTCTTCAGCATTGATCGTTTGAGCCACTTCAACATCAGCAGATTTAATCTACCTTCTCTTTTACACCTTTACTTTTATAGATTTTTTGTCTCTTGGGCTTGGGTGTTTCAAGTTCAGCCTTTTTCTTTTCTTTTCATGGAGTCTCTTGCTTCAGCTTCATGTTTTGTTGGTTCAGTGACAATTGGTTCT
>NW_027501398.1:0-12347 GCF_021521415.1 Bidens hawaiensis | reverse complement strand
ATCACTGAAGGAGGAATTAGGATGGCGGGTCCGTTCGGCTGGTTTTATATATAGAATATAATAATTTCTTTTCTTGGGTAACAAGTTAAGACGTAGTAGTATAAATAAATACGGTTTTATATATTTTTTATTTTCAAGTCTTGTAATAATAAAATAAAAGAGAAGGTCTTGCTACACACACGATGACGACCGAGGACTCACTCCGACGAGCTACGCTCGAACGGCGTTTGTTTTTGTTGGGTTTCAACGGTGGTTCAGAACGAAAACGGTCAAATATTTAAACCCGTTTTAGTTAATAATTTCGTTTAATAATTATTAGTCAATATTAATATACCAACTTATATTAACGAACTTTAAAACGTAGCGGAATATAAACGATTAACACGAACCAAAACCCAAAACCCGGATCCGATTACAACGTTAAACGAGTACGATTAAAATATAATAAACAACCACAGATCTAGTTTATCGATATACCTCGGTTATCGAAACCGGGAAGACACCGAGGGCTTAACGAAACAAGCTAGAGAAAACGACTCAGTCAAGATCCCGACAGAAATCCGGCAGTGGCAGCAACTCCGGGCAGCGACACCGGCGACTTACGACGGCAGTGCGGTGTCGGAAAGTGGTAAAGACAGATCTACAGTGGTGGCAGTGTTCGGTGGTGAAACAACAGCAGCAAACAACGAGCTCCGGCGGCGTAGATCCGGTGGCCGGAAAAGCGGGTCACCGGAAAAGGATGGCGGCGGCTGGTGGGAGTAGACGACAACAATCAAAGTAGTAGCTCCGATGCTATGGTGTACAACAGACAGCAGCAGCTAAACAAGCCGAGAAGGATGGTTGCCGGAAAACCGGCTCGCTGGAAAAACGGCTTGCCGGAAAAGTTAGTGATTAGGGTTTTTCTCTTGAAAGCTTGATTATTTAGTGAAATAGATATAATACTATATATAGAGATCAATTAGGGTTTAAACCAATCTTAAACCCATTGGGCTTTAAGCCCATTTTCCAAATAAAAGCCTAATCCACTAACTTAACATTCTAATTGATTTTGTCGGGCCCAGTTAACGTTTAAGTGGGTTTATCTTTCGTTACCCCCGGTGTAACTTATACCGGTCACATTCGGATCGGTCCGCGTTGACTTGACCCGAACCGACCATTAAATCCAACAGTTTTACGTTCCGTCTTTTAAGATATACGGAGGCGTAGCTGGTCTCTATGATTACGGTCCTCCTGGCTGTGCCGTTAAGTCTAACGTCCTCGCCTTCTAGCATCAGGTAGGGTAGGTCTGACTTCGCTTTTTGAACTTTTTAAAACGTTTTGGTTTTGGTTATGGTTATAGCCGGGTTTGCATGCAATTTTGTCGTTTGAGCATGAAAATATATATATAATAAATTTGGATTAAATGGTTTTGTTGAAAATATACAACTAATTTATTAGGAAAATTTATATAAATTACTTAAAATAAAAAACCAACACCAAACTGTGTGTTTTTGTTTTGGTTTGGTTTCATGCACACCTGTAGTGTACTGACCAGCATGGATTTTGACTAAGAAGGGTAATAAATTGTGTTTTCTAGTCATTAATGAATAAAATACTCTTGAGTTGGTATTTGTTAAGTTTGTGTGTATAGTTATAGATTCCCATGCATCTTTTGGAGACGTTACATATGATTCCCATAGTTAAGCATTAGACATTTCTTTTGGAGACCTTACGTTGTTGCTCAATTTTTTTGTTAGCATTTTGTGCTTGAAGAGGATATGCTAGAAGTTGACTGTCCATGTGTGACCCCTGAGGTCGTCTTGAAAGCTTACGGTCATGTCAATAAGTTTACCGACCTTATGGTTAAAGATGACAAGACTGGTAATTGTTACAGAGCTGATCACCTGCTTAAAGATTACTGCAAGGATAAGCTTGAGAATGACCTGAGTATGAGTGCTGGAAAGGCGGCTGAGTTGAAACACGTTCTTGATGATCTTTCTGGTGAACAACTTGGTGCCAAGATTAAGGAGTATGGAATAGTGGCACCAGATACCAAGATTCTCTTTCAGATCCTTATCCGTTTAACCTTATGTTTCAGACTCAAATTGGTCCATCTGGCGCAAGCACCGGGTCAGTGATATTTTGTTACAAATTTATATTTGTGATGATTTTACCTTTTTTTTTTTTTACTTTTTTCTTGATATTGTTTAGGTATATGCGCCCTGAAACAACACAAGGTATATTTGTTAACTTCAAAGACATACTATGAGAAAACCCGACAAATAATCTTAACTTTCATGGGATTTATTATTAATATTATTATTATGTTTTAATAATTAAAAAGAAAAAAAAGGGAATTACTTAACGTTGGGCTTTGGTGGGCTGTGACCCACATAAACTCCACAAATTAATATGATGATTTTGTGATGGGCTTGTACTACGTGAAGAACAAGAAACAAGTTGGTTACAAAAGGTTATTTTTTTGTGATGCTCATTAGTTCTGCTGACAACACATATACACAAAGAAGAGTTGGGTTTTTCTAGTTTCTCTACCGCCGAAAAGTATTACTAAGAGAAAGAAAGTTTTTTGCTCAATTCTTTTGGTATTTTGGTGAAGATAATAGACGTGCCAGAGATCGATTCATTCTCACTTACTCATTTAATCTTTTGTATTTGGTTTCATATACTTTATGTTACTTTGTACCAAGTATATGATGATTTGTGTATGCCTCCAGTTTTACCTAGAGAAGAACTATGTATTAATCTTTTGTATTTGGCCACCTCCTAAGATACCACAGCTGAATGGTTTAGCAGAACGGATGAACCAAACTTTGGTTGAAAGGTTTAAGTGTTTGCTCTCACATGCTGGGTTACCTAATTCCTTTTGGGGAGAAGCTTTACTTACAACGGTACATGTTATTAATCTTACTCCTTGTATTCCTTTGCATAATGATGTTCCAGACAGGGTTTGGAGTGGCAAAGATGTTTCGTATAGTCATTTTTAGGTCTTTGGATGCAAAGCATTTGTGCATATTCTCAAAGATGAAAGATCAAAGCTTGATGTGAAGTCCAGACAATGTATATTCCTTGGTTATGGGTAAGATGAGTTTGGATACAGGCTATATGATCCGGTTTCAAAGAAGCTTGTTAGAAGTCTTGATGTTGTGTTTGTGGAAGACGAGAGTTTGAAAGATATTGAGAAGACACAGGTAGTTCCTCAGTATATTGATGATCTCTTTGATTTGGATCCTATTCCTACTCAGCAATCTGAGCCACATCACGAAGATGGTATTCAAAATGACGAACAACATGGTACCGATAATGTTGATAATCAAGAGCAGGTAGAGTTGGATGAGGATATTCATCCCGAGTTACCAGTTGATATGCCTGCATTTGTCCCACTCAGGCGGTCTACCAGAGACCGTCAACCTTCTACTCGTTATTCGGCTGGTGAGCATGTCTTGCTCACTGATGGGGGAGAGCCCGAGTATTATAAAGAGGCCATGGAACATAAGCATAAAAGAGAGTGGTTTGAAGCCATGCAAGATGAGATGAATTCCTTGTATAGAACAATACCTTTGAGTTGGTGAAGTTGCCTAAGGGCAAAAGAGCTTTGAAGAACAAGTGGGTCTACAAATTGAAGACTGAAGAACATACCTCACGGCCTAGGTACAAGGCAAGATTGGTGGTCAAAGGGTTCAGAAGGTATTGATTTTGATGAGATTTTTTCTCCAGTTGTGAAGATGAGTTCCATCAGGGTGATCCTTGGTTTAGCTGCTAGTCTTGATCTTGAGGTTGAGCAAATGGATGTCAAGACAACATTCCTTCATGGTGATCTGGATAAAGAAATTTATATGGAGCAACCTGAAGGTTTTCAGGTTAAAGGTAAAGAAGATTATGTTTGTAAACTTCATAAAAGTCTTTATGGCTTGAAGCAAGCACCGAGACAGTGGTACAAGAAATTTGAGTCAGTTATGGGGAAGCAAGGCCACCGAAAGACTGCGTCTGATCACTGTGTTTTCTTTAAGAGGTTTGGTGATGATGATTTCATCATTTTATTGCTTTATGTTGATGATATGTTGATTGTTGGCAAGAATGCGGAAAGAATTGTCCAGCTGAAGAAAGAATTAAGCAAGTCGTTTTCTATGAAAGACTTGGGGCCAGCTAAGAATATTCTTGGCATTCGGATTACTAGAGATAGAGCTTCAAAGAAGTTACACATGTCACAAGAGCAATACATTGAAAAGGTGCTTAGCAGATTCAAGATGTCTAAAGTTAATGTGGTTAGTACACCTCTTACTCCTAACTTTAAGTTAACTGAAAAAGATTGCCCTACTTCTGAGAAAGAGATTGAAGAGATGGATGGTGTTCCATATGCATCAGCGGTTGGAAGCTTGATGTATGCAATGGTATGTACACGGCCTGATATTGCCCATGCAGTTGGTGTTGTTAGTCGGTTCTTGTCAAATCCGGGTAAGAAGCATTGGGAAGCAATTAAGTGGATACTTAGATATCTACGGGGTACTTCCAAATTGGGTATAACATTTGGAAATGGGGAGCCGATGCTTGTTGGTTACACGGATTCTAATATGGCAGGAAATAAGGACAACATGAAATCCACTTCTGGATATTTGATGTTATTTACAGGGGGGGCCGTGTCATGGCAGTTAAGACTGCAAAAGTGTATTGCTTTGTCTACTACCGAGGTTGAGTATATGGCAGCAACAGAAGCATGCAAAGAATTATTGTGGTTGAAAAGATTTATGCAAGAGCTTGACTTTATGCAACAGCGCTACGTGGTTCTTTGTGATAATCAAAGTGCTATTCACCTTGCTAAGAACTCAATGTATCATAAGAGAACAAAACATATTGATGTAAGGTATCATTGGATTAGAGATGCTATTGAAGACAAGTTGTTTGAACTTGATAAAGTTCATACCGATGATAATTGTTCCGATATCTTGACCAAAGCTTTGGCAAGGGAGAAGCTGAAGATATGTTGCTCGCTCGCCGGGGTGGTGAGTTCTTTCTCATAGACAAAAAGGGGGAGATTTGTTGGGGGTATTTTTGCCCATGAGAAAACCCGACAAATAATCTTAACTTTCATGGGATTTATTATTAATATTATTATTATGTTTTAATAATTAAAAAGAAAAAAAAGGGAATTACTTAACGTTGGGTTTTGGTGGGCTGTGACCCACATAAACTCCACAAATTAATATGATGATTTTGTGATGGGCTTGTACTACGTGAAGAACAAGAAACAAGTTGGTTACAAAAGGTTATTTTTTTGTGATGCTCATTAGTTCTACCGACAACACATATACACGAAGATGAGTTGGGTGTTTCTAGTTTCTCTACCGCCGAAAAGTATTACTAAGAGAAAGAAAGTTTTTTGCTCAATTCTTTTGGTATTTTGGTGAAGATAATAGACGTGCCAGAGATCGATTCATTCTCACTTACTCATTTAATCTTTTGTATTTGGTTTCATATACTTTATGTTACTTTGTACCAAGTATATGATGATTTGTGTATGCCTCCAGTTTTACCTAGAGAAGAACTATGTATTAATCTTTTGTATTTGGTTCCATATACTTGATGTTAGTTTGTACCAAGTATATGATGATTTGTGTATGCCTCTAGTTTTACCTAGAGAAGAACTTTGTATTGCTCATTATTTGTGATAGTGGATTTGAAGCGGCTCTAGTAGTCCCATGGTTCTTACTCTCGCCTTGAGAGGTTTTCCACGCTAAAATTTATTGTGTCACTTTTAGTTTTAATTACCCTATTTGTTTGCATCCTTATTGGTTCATTCGGGTCGAGAAATAGTTTAGCCAAACGAAGATTAATTCCGCACTTTTTGTATACCGTTCGTGGCTAGGTGGTCGTTTTTCCCAACACCATGCATCTTTTGGAGACGTTACATATGATTCCCATAGTTAAGCATTAGACATTTCTTTTGGAGACCTTACGTTGTTGCTCAATTTTTTTGTTAGCATTTTGTGCTTGAAGAGGATATGCTAGAAGTTGACTGTCCATGTGTGACCCCTGAGGTCGACTTGAAAGCTTCCGGTCATGTCGATAAGTTTACCGACCTTATGGTTAAAGATGACAAGACTGGTAATTGTTACAGAGCTGATCACCTGCTTAAAGATTACTGCAAGGATAAGCTTGAGAATGACCTGAGTATGAGTGCTGGAAAGGCGGCTGAGTTGAAACACGTTCTTGATGATCTTTCTGGTGAACAACTTGGTGCCAAGATTAAGGAGTATGGTATAGTGGCACCAGATATCAAGAATTCTCTTTCTGATCCTTTTCCGTTTAACCTTATGTTTTAGACTCAAATTGGTCCATCTGGCGCAAGCACCGGGTCAGTGATATTTTGTTACAAATTTATATTTGTGATGATTTTACTTTTTTTTTTACTTTTTTCTTGATATTGTTTAGGTATATGCGCCCTGAAACAGCACAAGGTATATTTGTTAACTTCAAAGACTTATACTATTACAATGGGAATAAGCTTCCTTTTGCTGCTGCTCAAATTGGTCAAGCTTTCATAAATGAGGTCATTTGCTATCTTGAGACTTGTAGATTGCGTCAATCTTCTAACTAACGCAATGAGAAATGCTACGCTTACACTTTTTCACAACATTTGATATACAAGGACATGTGGATCATCTTTCACTCTTCATTTGGATGGTTCAAATGTGTATGCATCTCACATGTTTGTAAAAAGTTTACCAAGTGTCATTCATATGCATTATTATGTTGGAGTATTTCTAAGTTAATTAGTATGTTGGAAGTTAACTTATGCTTATGACTTTTCAGATATCTCCTAGACAAGGTCTTCTACGTGTCCGCGAATTCACCCTTGCGGAAATAGAGCACTTTGTGGACCCCGATGACAAATCACACCCAAAGTATACTGAAGTTTCAGGCCTAGAATTTCTCATGTTCCCAAGGGATGAACAAATCTCCGGCCAATCTGCAAAAAAACTTCATCTCGGTGAAGCAGTATCCAAGGTTACTTTTTCCATCTGTTAATATGAATATTAACTCCATTAATTAACATAATGTCATCATTGTTTCAACTTTCTACAGGGGATTGTGAATAATCAAACACTTGCATACTTTATCGGAAGAGTTTATTTGTTTTTGAAACGGTTAGGTATAGATGAAAATCGTTTGCGGTTCAGGCAGCATCTTCCAAATGAGATGGCTCATTATGCTGCAGACTGCTGGGATGCTGAAATCGAGTCGTCTTATGGTTGGATTGAGTGTGTTGGGATTGCTGATAGATCTGCATATGACCTGCGCGCATACACAGTAACTAGCTTATTTTTATGTACTTGAATTTAGTATATTTAGACATGCCATTTGTTTATGAAAATAATTTATTTTTTTTATAGGACAAAAGTGGTGTAGCCCTTTTTGCTCAAGAGAAATTTGCAGAACCAAAAGAAGTAGAGGTAAATATTGTACTTTTGTTGTTTATTATTATTAGTGTTATTATTTTTTTATATACTGAACAGCTGCTAATATTTAATTATTTTCTAGAAATTGGTTATTACACCTGTTAAGAAGGAACTTGGCCTTGCTTTCAAGGGTAGTCAAAAGATGATGGTTGAAGCACTGGAGGTAAAACAATCCATCTTTTACATCACTACTTACAGAATTAACACTGGAAAGTCAGTATGGTTGTTAACTGTCACTATTATATAGGAAAAAGTTAACATTAACCTATTGTAAAACAATTATCTGTGGTATAGTTTAATTTAATCGTATATGATACATTAAACTTTGCAAGTTAGTCAAAATAGTTATCTGATTTTTGACCCATACAAAAATATCACATCACATTTATGGACTTCCACCCATTTTAACTTAAAGCTACAGTTCTATATGTTATTACTCAAATACTAGAATTTAATTTACAACAAAAAAATAGAAATCTAATGCATATAAAAGGATCTATAAAATAATAGAATTGATGCTCATTTTCATATATATGTTAAAATTTGACATATAATACTATATTAGTTGAAGTCATTGAAGTGTTTCGTAAACTAAAGTACAAATTTAAACAGTCAACTTGCAAAACCTGCGAGGTCATCCGAAAAATGAACCATCATAAACTAAACCCAAACGCCAAACCCTCAATTCTTGTACGTATTAAGAGTTGTGCTTTTCTATAGGCTATGAATGAAAAAGAGGCTTTGGATATGAAGGCTGCTTTAGAAACCGAAGGGGAGGTTGAATTTGAAGTTTGTACTCTTCAAAAAACAGTCACGATAAAGAAAAACATGGTGACAGTTGCAAAAGAAACAAAGAAGGAACACCAAAGAGTTTTCACGCCTTCTGTGATTGAACCATCTTTTGGCATTGGAAGGATCATCTACTGTCTCTATGAACATTCGTTTTACACGAGACCTGGTGATGAACAGCTGAATGTTTTCCGGTTCTTCCCTCATGTGGCCCCCATCAAATGCACTGTTTTCCCGTTGGTTCAAAATCAGGAATATGAGCAAGTTGCCAAACAGATTTCTAAATCTTTGACCGCAGCCGGGATTTCAAACAAGAAAGATACTACAGGTACGCCATTAAATTTTGTAGGAATATCCTTTTTGTTCCTTTTATGCATTCAAATCTAAAAAAGTTGTTGATCAGTTGGACTTGATTGCATCGGAAATGTAAGATCAGAGACCGAAATAGCAAATTTTAAATTTCGTTTGACATCGAAAACTGCAATTTACTCAACTTATTATCCGATTACAACTTCAAACATTGAAACGTGAATGAGACCCTATTATGTTAACATTAACATGTTATCATTTGCAGGTACGTCGATAGGGAAAAAAATATGCAAGAACAGATGAACTCGGTGTGCCATTTGCTGTAACTGTGGATTCCACATCATCAGTGACAATTCGTGAGCGTGACAGCAAGGATCAAATTCGTGTGAACTTGGATATGGTGACGGCAGTGATAAAGGATTTGTCAGAGGGCCGGTGCAAATGGGCTGATATCATAAAAACATACTCTGCTCGCACTTCAGCCAATCTGCTGATGATATGGTTGTTAGTAAGTTGTTTCTTGTTTATCGTATTTAGCGTTGGATTCGGCTTAAAAGTCTTGAATAGGGGTGAGCAATAACCGAACGTTAACCAAAGACATACAAAACTGAACCAAAATTAGACGATGGCTGAATTGACTGAAAATCGGTTATTGGTTATTTTTTGTAACCTCGATTAACCGAAATCAACCGACTAAACTGAACCAGCCCAGTCATATAGTTCTAGCTTTTATACCTCTATTTCATGTATTATGTTTTATACCACAATTTCAATTCATGTACTTACACGGTCCATTTAATGTATATATTACCTTCAATTCATGTGTGTGTATCCATTTCATGTATATATACCTTCATTTCATATAGTTGTATTGTTGTAAGTAAAAGTTTTAGCCTAAATTTAATTTCGGTTATTAAAAGAACCATTCACACCCCTCGTCTTGGGTGTTAAGTTAGGCCTAGTATAACATCTTTTTTAAGGTCAATGTTCATTTGTACCTTTCAAGCAATATGTTGTTGACTATTGCCACCTTCAGTTTTAGCATATGTAGTGAGAATGCATGTTGTCCATTATTCTCACTAGACCACAACAAGAAAGATACCCGGTAAGAAATCCCGTCCATAGTAAAGCTATTTGTGAGGTCTAGGGAGGATTGGATGTAGGCAAACCGTATCCCTATCTCAAATAATAAAGAAGTTGCTTTCAAAGAGACCACCAAACTCCAAACTCATATGTATAGAGCCAAAAAAATAAAACCAAACACAAGTTCAACGCTAGACCTTTAGGTAGCAACCAAAGGTTACATAAATACAATAAATACCTAGGTAATATTAAACATAATAATAACAATAGTCATAAATAATAAGTAGACAGATAAAAATAGTGATAGTGGTAATTAATAATAAAATATAGAATAATAATTTAGAATTAAAGTATTACAATAATACAACGTTTAACCCTAAAATAAGGTAAGTAAAAGCCCTAAGGCGCATTTCTAACCAAAAATCTTACATTCCTCCTAAAAGTTCTTAACCTTTATCTTACGTCTCTAGGAATTCTTATCATCAACCATGTCCTCAGAGAGGTGCAAGTTTACCAAATCACGTCTAATCTTCTCATCCCAAGTTAATTTGGGTCTGCCTCTACGCCTCCTCCCCCTATAGTAATGTTTTCTACAAATTTAATAGGAGTCGTCGTCTCTCTTCTCCTCACATGTCCAAACCATCTCAATCTTCCCTCTCTTATCTTATCTGATATGTTAGTCAACCCTAATCTCTCACGAAAAACATCATTTCTTACTCGGTCCAACCTTGTGTGCTCACACATCCACCTTACCATTCTCATCTCTGCTACCTACAACTTACTCTCATTTTCCTTCTTGATCGCCCAAAAATCTGTTCCATATAACATCGCAGGTCTAACCGCAACCCCATAGAATTTTCCCTTAAATTTAGTTGGGAATCTCATGTCACACAAAATTCCCGTGCCTGCTCTCCATTTACACCACCATGCCTAAACGCGGTGGGCCACATCACTATCTATTTCGCCATTGCTCTGGACAAACGATCCTAAGTACTTTGACTTTGTTACTTGTGGAACCACTTGGCCTTCAATGGTGATCTGAACCTCCTCATCGTATCTTACCCCACCAAAGTCAAGTTGAAATACTCGGTCTTAGAGAGACTAATTCTTAAACCTTTCCTCTCTAAAGCTGCTCGCCACTCCTCTAGCCTCATGTTCATATCATCTTTTTTTCTCAGCAACTAACACAATATTGTCTGCAAACATCATGCATTGCGGGACTGTCACCTGAATCGATTTTAATAATTCATCTAAAAATACTGCAAAAAAGAAACTGACTCAACGCTGACCCTTGATGGAGTCCCACCTCCACGGGGAAGAGGTCAGTATCCCCTACAGGTGCACAAACTCTTGTAGTAGTATTGGCATACATATCCATAATTACCTCTTTATATTCTCACGGTACCCCTTGAAACTCAAGGCTATCCCCAAGAAATCGATGTGTCACACTGTCGTACGCCTTTTCTAGGTTAATGAACACCATATGCAGTTCATGCTTCTTTTCCGTATACTTTTCCATTAGCCTTCTTAGGATGTGAATTACCTATGTAGTTGACAGCCTTGGCATTAAACCAAATTGGTTCACCGTAACCTGAGTTTCCCGTCTAATTCTACCCTTAATAATTGTTTCCCATAACTTCATGGTATGGCTTAATAGCTTGATACTTCTGTAGTTCCCATAACATTGGGCACCTCCTTTGTTTTTATAAATATGGATTACTACGTTGTTCCTCCACTGATCTGGCATCTTGACAGATTTGAAGGCAATATTGAACAAAGTAGTTAACCACATGACTCCTTCCTCTCCCAGACACTTCCACACCTCAATGGGTATGTTGTCTGGGCCAACAGCCTTAGCCCTTCCCAACCTCAAAAGTGCCAATCTCACCTCTTCCTTCGTGATACGTTAGCAGTAGCAATTATTGTGTTGTTGTCGATGTAGGGTTGTAGTGTTGTTTTCTTGTTGGTAAGTCCTCCCATTTTTTAAAAAGGTTATGAAAGTAGGTTTTCCATCGTCGCTTGATGTCTTGCTCTTTAACAAGTACCCGCCCATCTATGCCGTTTATAAACTTCACAGCCCCTAGATCTTGCCTCCTACAATCCATGGCCTTAGCAGTCTTAGACATATCATGTTCCCCTATTATGATTCTAAACGATCATACATCCATTTATAGATTGTGGTCTTTTCTTCCGACACTGCCTTCTTCGCCTCTCTTTTGGCCCTTTTGTATGTCTCTCGTTTTCCCATTCGCTCCTCCTCATTCATGCACCTCATAAGCTCCCTAAAACTTCCTTGTATGTCCCTTATTTTGTTTTGTACAACCTCACCAGTGTAACATCCACAAAATTTCGATCGAAATTTGATAACTTAATAAAGGTAAAGGACCAAAAATATTTTCAAAATAAATAATAGGAAAGTGAGATAAGGAAATAAAACCATTCCATGTTAAGATAATAAGGAAGTTCATCCCACAGGGAAAGAAAGAAGAAAATGAAAGTATTCCGCTTGGGTATAAATAGTAGAGAGAAATCCATCCCATATGGAAAATTTATCAAACTTGGAAAGAGATGAGTTTCCATAGTAATATTCGTATATAACAAGACTCACCGGTGGTCCTAGCGGAGATTGCAAAGCACCCGACGCGTATGGGCTCGGGCAGTGGGCACAATGTAGCGCTTTGATGGCGCACCTTGCCTCTTGAGAGCCGTCTT
>NW_027501397.1:0-42190 GCF_021521415.1 Bidens hawaiensis | reverse complement strand
TACGAGCACGAGCGGTTTAAATTGGGAACATACTAACAAAGATGCATCACTCTACAAGTCGGTCTATCACCCGAGTGAAGCATCAAACATGTCCACATCTATCTTTCTTAGTTTCACGCTGGCCTAATGAATTGAATATGAATAAAAGTGAGTGAGTCAAGGTAGAACACCTTGATTGTTTGATCGAAAACATGTTCGCCTATATAGTGCTTCAATCTATGACTGTTCACTTTAAATTTTACACTCTTATCTTGTATCTCAATTGTGCTATATGGGAATACCTCAGTAACTGTGAATGGTCCTGACCATCGGGATTTTAATTTTCCCGGGAATAATTTCAATCAAGAATTGTACAATAAAACCAGATCCCCACAGTTGAACTGTATATTACCTTTCAACTTCCTATCATGCAGTTCCTTCGTCCTTTTTTTGTACTTATAAAAATGCGTGTACGCGAGATCCTGCAGCTCCTCCAACTCATGTAGCTGGTGGAAATGAGTGCCTTCTACGACGGATAGATCAAGATTAACCTTTCGAAGGGGCCATGAAGCATGATGTTTCAACTCGACAGGTAGATGACAGGCCTTCCCAAAAATCATCATAAATGGCGTGGATCCGGTCGGAGTCTGTGTGTTGTAATCTCGACGATTCGAACCAACTGTTTTCTCAAAAATACGTTTGATTCCCGATTACTCACTTCCACCTACCCACTAGTCTATGTGTTGTAAGCGGTCGCAAGCCGATGGGTGACCCCATATCGTTGCAACGCCTTCTCCATATACACATTGCAGAAGCGAGTTTCTCGATCACTGATCAAGGCTTTCGGGACACCAAAACGAGCAAAAAGACTCTTAAGATACCGGACTACAACTCGGGAATCATTCGTTGGTAAAGCCTTGGCCTCAACCCATTTTGAAACATAATCAACAACCACGAGTATGCACTTTTTCCCAGGCGAAGATGAAAACGGTCCCATAAAATCAATGCCACAAATATCAAAAACCTCACAAACCTAAATAGCATTATGGGGCATTTCATTTCGCGATGAGATATTGCCGACACGCTGGCAACAATCACAAATCCTCGCAAATGCTTGTGCGTCCTTAAAAATCTAGTCAAACTCGCAGTCAATAAAAACCAGAATCAAATACCTTCTTCGCAGTCAAACTCGCACTGTGGTGACCTCCTGTCGGTCCCACATGACAACTGCTTAAAATCTGTCATCCCTCCTTAGCATCTACACACCTCCTAATTAACTGTAAGCACCGATACGAAAAGGATACGGGTCTTCCCAAAGGTAAAACTTAACATCTGCAAAGAATTTCTTCTTTTGTTGGTAAGACATCTTTGGGAGGCACCCGTGTACAAGATAGTTCGCGAAGTTAGCGAACCATGGATAACCATCATCCTAGGATTTTACGAACATGAGACTCTTTGTCGGAAAACCTTTATTGACCCTGACCCACCAAGTCTCCTAATTCCGCTCCCTCGAGTTATGAAAGATGATAGGCCGCCACATTCTCGGCCCCTCTTTTGTCACGGGTCTCAATAGCAAACTCTTGAAGTAGCAGGATCCATCGGATAAGACGAAGCTTAGTATCCTGCTTACTGAATAGATATCGAATAGCAGCATGGTCCGTATACACGACTGTTTTGGACATAATAGATAGGACCTAGAATTATCGAATGCAAACACCACCGCTAACGGCTCTTTCTCGGTGGTGGTGTAACTCTCTTACACCCGTTTAAAATCAGATGGAAGTGTTTATCCTTCTGCTGTCTAAAAATGCTCCAACTACGAAGTCGCTCGCTTCACACATCAACTCGAAAGGTAACAACCAGTTGGGAGAAATCATGATCTGGGAGTTAATGAGTTTGTCCTTCAAGAGATCAAACGTCTTGACACGCTGTTCAAAAATAAAAATGGGGCATCCTTCTCCAGAAGTTTGGTCATGGGTCTCGCGATTTTAGAAAAATCATCGATGAAGCGACGGTAGAACCCGTCATGATGATGACCGTCGTTTGAGTCAATCAAAAACCTAATTACTCTAAATAGTTAGAGCAAGTAGGGTATCGTATCACAAGGAGTATGTGGTCAGTGTATCCATGTAACAGATTTAATATTATGAAGTGAATGATTTTTAGTGCTGATCATACAAGAAATTTTTAGTAAATTCAGAGAACTAAGCAATGAACAAGTAAACGAGTATTAAGCAGTTAACGAAGCAAACCACACCCGAGAATTCAAGTAAGCAACCAAACATTATCTCATGCAACCTAACAGATTTATTATGAACGATTAACTGAAAACTGATCAACCAGACAAAACCTTAGACGTCAACAATTAATTTACACACGACACTGGTTATCAAACAGTCATTGCCAGTGTGACTCAGTTAAGGGTAATTGTATGTTTTATCGTATTCAATCTAACAAAACAGTTATATGACTAATTATCTAGCAACTGGTAACAGATCGTTCAGACCAACGTAAACCTAAACCGACCGAACACACAGAAATACTAAACATTAGTAATCATATATCAATCATCAATAACAATACACAAGTATACTTAATCACATGAGAAAAACTGTAAGGAGTTACAAACTATACATCCCGGGTGCGATTCTAGAAGATTAGCCGAGCCTAGACATCATTGAATCTTCGATATGGATGATAGAAATCATATGTAGGATCTTGACACGAGCTAGGATAGTGGAAATCGCCTATAAGACTACTGGAAATCGCCTCTCGGTCGTCAAAAAATGAAGTTAGGGTTTCCTCTTGATGAAAAAGAAGTTATAAACCAAAATCCCGTCTGCACACCCGTCGCGGTACGCGACGGGCCTTCTTATGGAGTGATCGCGTATCGCGATTGACCACCAGTCAACTCATTTATGTCCCATCGCGGTATGCGATGGGACCCTCAACACAGCCATCGCGTACCGCGATGGGTTCTGTCACAACCAACTTCAATGAACGTTATCGTTTCGCGTGCT
The DNA here is from genome assembly GCF_021521415.1 of Bidens hawaiensis. Classification (NCBI taxonomy): domain Eukaryota; kingdom Viridiplantae; phylum Streptophyta; class Magnoliopsida; order Asterales; family Asteraceae; genus Bidens; species Bidens hawaiensis. Next base: position 39,191 of record NW_027501397.1, on the reverse strand, counting down.
GCACATACCGGGTCTTCATTCCGTGTCACAACAGGTCCATAATGAGTACTTTAACGCCTATAACCTGAAATCCAATAAAACACATATGAAGTATCGAAAGTTCTAGAATAAGCAGTTAAAACTAAATAATAGATGAATTAAAACATATACAAATTAACCGACCATCACATCCCCACACTTATGTTTTGCTTGCCCTCAAGCAAAACTCTAAAGCAAACATCGACCTCCATCATAGGTATGTAGATTATCGCCATTAATACTAGTAAGGTTTAAGGTCATACCCAGTTTCCCAGACTGACACTGTTTCTAGATTGACATCTCACAAATACGGTTAAATGCTATAATAAAAACAATAGAGCCACCCAGACAGGTGTATTTTGTTTCTGGTTAAGTCACACATGCTCATACCACTCGTAATATAATATCTCTCCTCTCGGTTTAATATATGGACTAGCAAAAGATGTGCCAGTATCACTCAGCTCTCAATATCACTCATAAGTACATATTAATCCATCAAGCTGCTTTGGCACAAATGCTAATCAAGAGATCATTAAAAGGGTTGTAACGAGGCCAGGTGTAAGGGTATGGAAGGGAATATTTAAGTAGCTCAAGCGATCCGAACCGGCTTATTACAAAACATCTAAATAAACGAAACTAATGTACAACTAACTGACTGATTATATACATCTAAATAAACAAACTATCAAAATCCTAATTTCACAATTTTATTTTTTTATTTTATTTTTTTTATTAAACGAACTTCAACAAACTACAGAATACATAACTGAATATAAACAGACATCTTTTTGTCTTTATCTCAATTTTTTTTTCAAGCATAATAACATGATGCTTAATAATGGAACAAATACAAAAACAATTACAAAAACAAATACAATTACAGTTACAAATAAACCTAGTAAGCCGGATCATCTCGTAACATAATGTCGGGGTTAAACAAACGAAAAATAAGTCCAAGAAATGTTTTCTAAGGGACCCAACCTCCCGCCCCTCGCATTACCCACGCTCATATGTATAATGTATGAGGCCCAACCCCCCAGTACCCACACTCTCGCTCATCCAGACGAGGCTTAACCTAATTTCCTCTATCACTTTTGCATTTTTCCAACTACGATCCCGTAATCCATGAACATCAGTGAAAGAACTCAAATGACATATGTGTACTATATATTATATGTGTATTATATATATTTGGGTCAACTCACACACGTACCGGAGGAATAGGGTTGACGATATAAACATGTGTACATGTCCCCATGACTCGTTATCCCCGCCTAAACGACCCCATTTTCAACTTCTCGTAATAAAAACATTTGTGAGTAAGACTAATGAGACGCTGAAAAACCAACCATGACCAAAAACCTATGACTTGGCATTAATGGCTATAATTAAAAGTTAATAACTTTGGTTTATGAACACTCTTCGAGGTACTATCGGGCTAAAATTTTTCAAAATTTCCCCCATCCACACACTTGAGGTTTACATTGTCCTCAATGTAAGAACACTTAACACTGTCCTCAAAGTTAACAAAAATGATAAAACGATTAATGATCATTTGAGGGACTGGGTTGAAATTGACTTTTTGATTATTAAGCAATTTTAAAATTTCGGGGCTCATGTGTGGCGGTTCTACTAACAATTATACAATTACACTTTTAACATTTTAAAGTAATAAAAAAAATAAATTATGAAACTGAAATCACCTGATATCAACGTGACTGGAGAAGGACCAGTCGGCTCGTGAACTCTCATAACACTCGTATACTCTCGTCTCATCCGATTACAAAACTGACAATCGAACCTGCAAAATCTCGAGATGTGTAAAAGCAAGCTTCTTACAAGTGTAAGACATAGGTCTTTTAAGAGTTACGAAAATGAATATTTGTTAATTTTACTAAAACACTTACCGAGCCAAATTAATTCTTTTCATAATAAATTCGGTTAAATTAGTTAAAAACGTTAAAAGACCTAACTCACTTTCGTAGGAATCACGATTGCATGTAGCGTATGTAACAGGCCCTGTAAATCCCCCGGTAGCCCGGGAGGACGAGTGGGGTCTCGTGAGGGTTTATAGCGAACTACACCCACAAAGTTCGTTTACAACAAACTATACAAGCAAAATCAAACACAACATCAATCAAAAGATATATGAACATATAAGCCCAACCAGTTACCCATACATGAATCCCCAAAATATAATATAATATAATACAGACCATGATACTAATAAAAACAAAATAAAGTGAAAAAGGTAACCAAAAAGCTACTGTGCTAGCGGATCATCAGCTGCCTCGTCCTGCGGATCCACAGGCTGCTCCGCTGTGATAATCAATGACTGCGGGAGCGGGTACCTGCGAAGAGACAAATAACAAACGAAAATAATCATCATGGCGGGCCAGATGGGCCCGCTTCTCCAGCCTATGTGCTCGGGCCTCCTCCAACTCGGCTCGAACCTCCTGTCGATGAGCTCGAACCTCCTCCAAGATCTTCGCCGGCCGCTGATATATCATAGCCAATGTGACGGGTTGTGACACCCGTCAATTTCAGGTTAACTCCGTTAACTCAAACTCCGTCAATTCAAACTTAAGATCACTGGATCTATAACACACATCTTATTACATTTAAACTAAGGTTTTAAATGACGCTTGACAATCACTACATGTGTAGTCTTTCGGGATTGCACCGAAACGCAAACGAGTTGACGCAAACCATTGGTGAATAAACGAAAAACATCAAAACAATAATTATGTGATAATTATGTGTTAGACTTATGTGTTATGTGATAACATGGTATAAAACGCTAACTCAAGATGCAAACGAGTTAATTTAAGCTAGAAAAGTAATACTAAAGAGTTGAGGGACCTATGTGTAACATGTTATTATTAATTATAATATTAAACCCTAACTCTCTTCCCTCTCTCTCTCTACCCGACGGCAGCCCCCCCTTCTCCCTTGCGATCGGCAGCCCACACACACACACATATCACCTTGTTTTGATCTTGTTCTTCATAATCGGAGCATCCTACACTCGTTTCTAAGCATCTCTCACGTTTCCCTTGGTTGTTTCTGCGTTTTTAAGGTATAAACATGAAACCCTAACTTTGTAAATCATGTATTTAGTGTTTGCATGTGTAATTTTGATTAGATGATGATTGATTATGTGTTAGTTATTGATATTGATGATCATATGTGATTTTGAACGGTGAAAGATTATTGAATCATTGATGGTTTGTAAACCCTAGAGGGTTACTACTGATTTTTGTGATTTATTATGCTCGTTACATGTTTTGAGATATGTCGTATGCTTAGGATGCTTGTTAGACGATTGTTTGTGCTTGCTCAGTTTTGACAGCAGTGATTGTTAAACTTGAACGACACGTAACTTGTTGAATATATAAACAAACTGAGCTAATTATGAGTCTACAAGGTAGTACTCTGAGTCTAGTTTTCAGAAAGTCTAACCACGCCTAATTTGGAGGTGTTTTGGTTACTCATACGATTTAAATATGATTAAAGGTCAAAACTAGTACTGGACAGATTGTAAGTTATGTTTAGACAACTGTAACTAATTGTTAATGTGGAAATTGGCTGAGGTTGTTAACACTACAGGGTACTATAATGAGTCTAGTTTCTATAAAGTCTAAGTTTGTAATTTTTGGACGAGTAAAAGTTAATCTTTATGATTTTACAAAACTGAAGTGCAAATCTGAGTTGTGAGACCTGCTGTTAAGTTGTTTTGTAATTAGCATATCTCATGAACTACAAGACCAAATGGGTTGGTTCCACTTCTGGAAGTTAACTTGTTGAGTTAAGAACCTAACCCAATTGGTCTTGCATTAATTATATTTTTCATTTAACAGGTATAACAAATAACATTCTGTTGCGCATGAATTTGACTGCTGTGAGTTTGTTGTAATGTTTTGATCATTATGAGTAAACTATGTAGAATAAAAATACAATAAAATATGTTCTGGAAACCTAACTCATGTATGCTTTTGTGACGATTTTTGGTAAATTAATTGAGATGCTATGATCTGTTGGATAGAATAATTTTTCAAGTAGAATTCTGTCTTGATGAAACTAGCTGCTAAACTTTGTGAAAATACATGAAACGTGCTAATTGCTAGATAATTGTTATGTTTTGACCAAATTGCCCTTGCGGGGAATAATTGCTAGTAATGTACACCATTAACACTTGACACGTAAATAGTTGTTCACACACGTAACGTATCACTAATGTGCTTGTTGAGACACACACGATTCACAAACGAAACACGAAACGTATCTTGTGCATAGGTATTATGTGCCGAGTCTAGAGACTCGATAATAGTTCCGACACTTAGAAAATCTCCTTGTTGTTTTAGAACGCTAGCGAGAGTTTTTCTGTGACGCGCATCACTTGGGTGACTTGTTTTTGGAATTCTTCGCAAACAGTGAGTTTCACTTTCCCCATTTAAACTTTTTAAACGCTTTTCACTTGGGGGAGATAACATACTCCGAAACGCTTTTAGATTTTGTTATGAAATTATATATCACTTGTAAAGGCTAAGTGGCAAACGAAATAATTGAAGTCCTTCACACATCGAACCGTTTAGTATTGGAAAATAACGAGTCATTGTTGAGTAGTACTTCTGGTTTTGACAAACCCCACCCAACGCTAAGCTCGACTGGAGGTCGAGTGGGTGTAATCTTGGCTAAACACATTACCATGGTCGGGATAGACCTGGTGGCAAGGCACATGATAAACAGTCAGCTTCGGTGTCGAACACTTAGTAATACTTGCTTTATAGGCTAGCTACCTATAGATATATAATTGATTTAACACTATCAGGTAACGCAAAACGCTAAACGCTAAACGCAAAACGCAAAACGCTAAACGCTTTATTTTATATAAACTTGTGAACTCACCAACCTCGTGTTGACACTTTTAGTATGTTATTCTCAGGTAGCCGAGGCGGGGCGCGCGGTATAGGATCATGCATTAATTTGAACGTTACTGTTTATGCAAACTTGTTTTAAACTATTGTTATTAAGTTTTAAGACGTCCTGCGTGACGCAACGCTTGGCTTATGGTTTTACGCTTCCGCACTTATTTATACTTAAATGTTTTCGTGTTTTGAAAACTTTATTTATGGTTTGATTGTAACTAATGATTCCGATCCTGTTAGTTCACACCCTTTGACGGTAAAACTCCTTTAGTGGATTTTGAGGGTGTGACACGGGTTGCTGCGACTGGCGTCAGGAAGATGCTGATGCCTCTCGTAGTGAATGCTGCAGCTGAGGTAGCATGATATGAGGAGTCGGACCATGCTGTCGGCGTGTCGGAATACCTCTCTGTAGAGAAACTGCAGCCTCCGATCCCTCTGGTGGTGGTGCCTGTGGACCCTGTCGGACCGGTACTAAAGCTACTGGATCATGCTCCTCAACGATCCCGGCCCGACGGGCCTCCAATATCCCCAAAACACCTATAGGTGGCCCCCGCGTAAAATATCTAGCAGGATAACGCTCAAAAACCCCAAGCCGCTCGGCGATCCTCGTAATATAAGGCCCTAATGGTAAGCGTGCCGAGGATCCCTATAGTCTGCTACCCCGAGCGAAAGACGTGAGCAGGAGCATCGCCACATTGGCCGGTCGCTAGCCAAGAATAGAATATAAGCACAGCAGATCTAAGTTGCTGCACTTCTCGTGGCCCTAATGTCGGCCGACGAGAGTACAGGAAACGATCCTGTGAATGTAGCGATGGACGAGGTCCCGAATAGACGACTCCACAACAACATTGGAGTGGGCCCCGTCGGCGATCTCCGCCCAATACTGGCCGAGCTGGGCTTCCGTGAGCCAGTACTCATGGGGGTCCTGAGTATGTGTCGTGTAACCACGTATACTCTGGAGGAAGGCAGGCGCCTGAACCTGCTCGGCCGTATAAAATCCAGTGGCCACTGCGAAATCTGGGTCATACATCTCGTACAACTGCCATCCCAGTGAGAATGATACCGCGCGTGGCTCACTAAACTCCGTGGGCGAGAAGTCAAAAGTCGAATAAAACTCACGTGTGAGCTCGACGTACGGAATCGAGTCACATGCAAGCACATCTGCCCACAGACCTGTCAATAAATCACGTACCTGGTCGTGAATCCCCAACTGACGCAGCAATGTCGAATCAAATGAACGGTGGTGGAGAAGCTGCATCTGTCGGATCCGCTGATATCTCGTATACTCCTCTGATGTCAAATAGAATCGGAGAACCTGATGAGGTATACGAGCATCTCCCATAATATCCGCTGGCTCGATGCCCTCTACAATCTGTACCTCCTCACTGTCATAGCGGATGACACGAGGGTTAGTCCGCTGCCTCTTGCGCCGGGTGCGCGAGGACTCTGGTGCATCAGCCATATCTGCAAACTCAAGCAAACAAGTTAGATATGTTAATATGGCAATGCCGTATAGCATTTCGGTCGCAGTCGTCCCATATAATAAAATAATATTAAAATATTAAAAATAATAAAAAATAAAAATAAATAAAGACGAAAAATTCGGAGACACCCTGTGCGTATATCTAATAACCAGATTAACCCGCCCGAATGGAGATTGAGTACGAGCGGGTAATCAATTAACAATTCAAATTGTCAAGGTATCCCCGAAACTCGATTAACAAAACACAAACAAACGTGACTCGACACAACTCGATTAACCACACACAACCAAACAAAACAAAAGACAAACTGACATACTTGATACAAACTGACCAACTGTCTTGTAAAACGTGCAAAGCAAACAACTAATATGTCGAGTTGGGTTTTGAAGTATTAATAAAATATTTTAAAAATACGTTCACATAAATCGTTTAATATCGAACAGGCACTATCATTAATTTTATATTAAAATAATGATTTTTAAATGTGAACCTCAAAACCCGACTTGTCATATTGAACAATCTCGATTAGTCAACCAACCCGCATAACCCGTAAACCATAATACTAAAGTAGGAAAAATAAACCAAATCAACATCCCGACACACCCAAGAAAGCCGACAATCGATATTAACAACTAATAGCGTCCCCACACGGCATTATGTAACCAATTAACCCAAACTCCAATAACCCGGCAACCCAACCAACCATAACAACCCGAAAATCCCGCAAAATGATTAAACTGACAACTATTCCAACAAGGTGATTAAACTAAACACGTACCTCGATGTTGACAATACAAATTGATAACAAACTAGATGACGGTGGTACTGTGGATGCCGGAGATAACAATGGACGGCAGTGTCTGAATGACATGGTGGTGGTTGAACGGTGGTAGGTAGGAGGCTGATGGTGTGCGGCGGTGATGGGGGTGAGTGGTGGTGACGGAGGCGGTGGTGAGGGTGAGTGGTGGTGGTGGTCGGAGATGGTAGGTGGTTACGGTGGTTGGAGAGAGAGAGGGGGGTAGGATGCGGTGATGGTGTGGATGGATGGTGAGTGGTGTGGTGGTCGTAGACGGATGGAGGATGATGATGATGGTTGTGAGTTCGCCGGAGAAAGGAGAGAGAAGAAGGGGAGCAGACGAAGAAGAAAGAAAGAAATAAGAAGAAGAAGAAGATATATCAACAGTCGGGTCAGGTGGGGATCCGAGACCCATCGCGGTACGCGATGGGTTAAGTGGGGCTTAGCGCGTACCACCGCCCAAAATGGGAAAATTAGGGTTTTAACCCCATCGCGTATCGCGATGGGGTGTTATGCTATGCCCATCTCGTACCGCGATGGGTGCAGAAATCAGATTTAAAAATTTTCAAATTTTTCGAAAACGCACCTGTTTTGGCATCGCGACATCACCCTGGACACGTTCAAAACTGAAAATACCTTTACATACCTGGAGTGACATGTACTACACCAATGCTTACCGAACTTCTCTAATTTCCCATTCTTTAACGAGCTTCCCCACACTTGGCGTTTACTGCACAAAATTCGAGACGACACTAAGTACAAGACTCAATAAAATAAAAACAAACTGGAAAGACACTTACCGACCCCGGGTTGCCTCCCGTAAGCGCTGAATTTAAAGTCTATAGCTCGACAATGCCTCGAACTCAGTTATCTTCATAAACCGGTGAAGTTACAATAAAATTCACCGATTCCTCATCCAGCTCGTGTATGTCCTTCATCTCCAAATATGGCTTCAGTCTATAGCCATTTACCACTTGTCTCAAATGATCATCAAAATCTTCAATCTCGTACTGACCATGATTCCCGACTCTTACAATCGAGTACGAGCCCGTCCACTTACTTCTTAGCTTGCCCGGGAAAAGTTTCATTCTCGTGTTGTACCACACTCGTTGACCAACTTCAAAATTCTTCAACCGGATATTAGCATCATGAACTTTCTTCATCTTTGCCTTGTAAGCGGACGCGCAATCGTATGCCTCGTCTCTCAAGTCCTCGATCTCGCACAAAGCCAATTTCGTCGCTTTACTCGTTAAAACTTTTCGAGCAGTTTTCTGGCCACTAAAATGACCACCACACGCAGACGAATGTGCGTGTTCCAACACCACTCTGACATTCTCCTCGGGTATGCATCGTCTGATCATCTGATCTGCTCCAATTTTAAACAAATCCGGATCGTCCCAGATGTACTGTTTAGCTTGGGACATCAACTGTTTCTTCTTTCTCCTTGGCCAATGCTCTGGTAAATCACCTGCAACTTTAAAATTAACAATATGAGCAAACCAAGGATTTTGTGAAACTGCCAGGATATGCTCATCCGGGAAGGACTAGTTAATGGGCCCATCTGTGTTCCCATTTTCCACCATAATTCGGGACAAGTGATCTGCAATAACATTTTCACTCCCTTTCTTGTCCCGAATCTCTAGATTAAATTCCTGCAACAACAAAACCCATCTGATAAGCCTCGGTTTTGCATCCTTTTTGTCCATAAGGTACCTGACAGCAGAATGGTCAGAATATATTATAACTTTACTACCCCAAATATAAGACCGGAATTTATCTAGAGCATATACTACTGCTAGTAACTCCTTCTCGGTTGTGGTATAATTTAATTGAGCATCCGAGAGGGTTTTACTCGCATAGTATATAGAAACGGGTTTCTTGTCGACCCGTTGACCCAAAACAGCCCCGACTGCATAATCACTTGCATCACACATTATTTCAAAAGGTAAACTGTAACATCCTAAAATTTTCATATTTAATAAAGAAAGTTACGTTTAGTGTTTTTGCGTTAATAATTAATAGAGAAAAGATCATTTGCTTAGATTAATCAAGATGGGATTATGGATTAGATGGGCTTAGGGTCCATGGGCCTTAGGAGTATAAATACTCCCTTAAACCACCCTTAAACCCTAAACCCTCATTTCTTTCCATCCTATTCTCTACACACTCAAAGACACACACATACACCTACACTATACACGGCCGAGAGAGAGGGTGAGATCCAAGGGCAAGCAAACGTGATTCTTGATAGATCCTTCATTACACAAGAAAAATACAAGATCTAAAGTCCGTAACTAAGCCAAACACGAAAAGGTATTTTTTGATATTAAAGTTTACGTTTTTATTAACGTTTAGTCTTGAAACGTAGAACGAGATTAGATCGGGTGTAAATGAAACGTAAAGTTGCAAACTTGACGTCAAAACGAACTTAACAAACCCATGGCCAGGCACGACTCGTTTAAGATAAACCATAGTTATGTTATTGACGTTTTAAGCTTAAAGGTCCCAACTTTATGCTTTTCCGGGCCTAGTTCTACCCGAGAAAGACCATGGGAGTGATCACGGGTTCGGTTAACATCATATCCAGGAAATTTCTTGATGAAAAGAAGATGATTTTGATGATTAAAGACGAACAGCGGCGGCTGCTGAACAACTTCGCCTGCAAGCCAACTTCGCCTGCACGCAAGTTCGCTTGCAAGCAAGTTCGCCAGCCAAGTTCGCCCACTGACATGTTCGCTTAATGTATAAGTTCGCTGCTAGGCAAGTTCGCCACACTAAGTTCGCTGAACACCAAGTTCGCTGAACACTAAGTTCGCTGAACACTAAGTTCGCCGGACACTAAGCTGTGTGTGTACAAGTTCGCCTACTGATAAGTTCGCCAAGTTAAGTTCGCTGAACGTTAAGGTCGCTTAAAATGCTAAGTAAAAGTAATCCAGTTCTAGACCACGAATCGGGCTAACGAATGAGTAGGTGAATAAAATAATAAATTAAAATCCATATGGAAAATGTGTTAAGACAGTTAATGAAAATAAAATTTTTCCAAGCTGACATGGCAGCTTAACCCCAGCCAGGGGATCTGCCCCTTGGACCCCGCTAGGGGCTGCTGCCCCTAGAACCCCGCTGCCAGGGGCGCTGCCCTCGGACCCTCGTTAGTTGTGTGTAATAATTGAACTAGAAAGACGATATGAGTAGTGATAGTTAATTGATACGTGTAATTGTTATACAGTTAGTCGTGCGCTACTCAAGAAAGAAGTAACCATTAACGGAAGAAGTAACCGGGTTCATGTGAGTTTCTAGCCCCATTTCTGTGTTATGTTTTCGGGGCTGTGTGCATACTCGATGTGAAGTGTGAATACACTTACCTTAAGTGGTAAGTGTATGCTATAGATGATATACGAGGTAGCTATTATATGATTGCTTGTCGGTACGTGAACGATCTTCGGATATTGCACGTGTCGGCAAGGGAAACGATCTCTAAGTGGTTATAAGTGTATAAATGTTATGGTGTGACTTGCTTATTATGTAAATGGTGTAATGATATGAAGTGTGTTGTAGACAAGTAAAGGTAGAGCGTCTTAGAAGTGGCAAGAGTCTAGTAAGTGTGTTAGTGGCATGACGATAGTACGTGGTAGGGTAAGCCTATACGTGACTTCGTTATTAAAGTGGAAAAGTGGCAAAGTGGCATAACGTTATATGTTATTAAAGTGGCAAAGTGGTAGGGGTAAATAAAAGGTTAAGTGGTAAGGTGAGCAGGTTAGATAGTGGACTACGTGTCTTCGGATACGTATATAATGCATGTAGTGGTTGTATGATAAGTTGCTTGATTAACTAGAACTCACTGAGCGTAGCTGACTTTTAGTATGCACGCAGGTGAGTAGACTGAGGAGCTAGCATGAGGATGGCACATGGCATGGATTGAATGGCTGGCATCTGAAGATGGAATAAGCGATGTTTTAAATATGATATTTTGTGTTATGGTATCAAAGAAAAGATTTAATGTTTTGTAACAGATGATTTAAGTTAGCGTTTCCGCGAAAGTTTTAATAAACTCTGATTTATAGAACTGTGTTTATGAGTAAATCCGACGCTAAAGTAGTGCTACCGGGAACGGGGCCTTACATAAACTCCAATCGGGTGATTGCAAGATCGGGGCTTCAACTAATTTCAATTTCAAAATGTCAAAAGCATTAGCACATTCATCATTAAAGTCAAACGGGGCATCCTTAAGTAATAAATTACATAAGGGTTTGGTAATGTCACTAAAACCTTTAATAAACCGTTTATAAAACCCGGCATGCCCCAGAAATGATCTAATGCCCTTGACATTGGTGGGATGAGGTAAAGTGGAAATGACTTGGACCTTAGCCCGGTCCACCTTGATCCCTCGACTCGAAACAACATGGCCCAATACAATTCCCTCTTGGACCATGAAATGGCTTTTTTCCCAACTAAGAACCAAGTTCATTTCAACACATCTTTTCAAAACTCTTTCGAGTTGGTTTAAATATGACTCGAAAGATGTGCCGAAAATCGATAAATCATCCATGAAAATTTCCAAAGACTCCCCTACCATAACTGAAAAGATACTCATTATGCACCTCTGAAAGGCGGCGGGGGCGTTACATAACCAAAATGGCATTCGCCTAAACGAGAATGTGCCGTACGGGCACGTAAACGTAGTCTTTTCCTAATCTTCAGGATGAATAGCTATCTGGTTATACCGGAATATCCATCTAAAAAGCAATAAAATTTTTGACCAGATAGCTTTTCGACAATTTGATCGATAAACGGAAGCGGAAAGTGATCTTTTGATGTTGCAGCGTTCAGTTTACGATAATCAATACAAATGCGCCACCCGGTTACCGGCCGGGTGGCGACCTCGTTACCTGAGTCGTCCTTGACGACTTGGATGCCCGCCTTTTTCGGTACTGTCTGTGTCGGGCTAACCCACGTGCTGTCTGATATGGCAAAGATAATGCCCGCATCCAACTATTTCAGTACTTCCTTCTTCACTACTTCCCTCATATTCGGGTTCAACCTTCGATGAGCATCGTTCGCGGGTTTGACATTCGAATCTGTTAAGATTTTGTGCATCACGATTGAGGGACTGATTCCCTTCAAATCCGCTATCATCCACCCGATTACTTCTTTATTCGCAACCAGCACCTCCATCAAAGCATTTTCCTGTTCAACAGATAAATTAGAAGATATAATAACAGGCAATGTATTATTCTTACCAAGAAAAGCATATTTTAAATTCTTTGGGAGCTCTTTCAGCTCGACTTTCGGTGCTTCCAGCATTGACGGTTTCAACCCGGTATCAATCTTCTCGGGAAGCGGTTCCACCTGAACTGACCATGGTGAACGGTCTCCTCGCACAGCTGCGATCTCCATTTGTTTTTCTTCCTCTTCCAGCAACCTGTTTGTTTCTACCTGTAACCTGTCAAACATAAAACACGTCTTTGTTGTGCCATCCGAACTGACGACAGAGTCGTATAGCGGGATGCACTCGTCAATGACATCAGCCATAAAGCACTCGTCATCGACCGGAGAATTATTTCCACGTGTGAAAACATTAATTCTCAGCTTACGGTTACCGAATGCCAAGTCAACAGTACCATTTCTACAATTAAGTTGGCATTTGCGGTAGCTAAAAATGGTCTACCGAGGATAACTGTAGGCTGTTTGGTCCTTTCACCCGAAACATAATCGAGAACCAAAAAGTCGACTGGAAAGTAAAAATCTTCCACCTTGACGATAGCGTCAGTCAATATTCCTCGGGGCAGTTTTGGTGTCTGGTCAGCCAAGAAAACCGTAGTGGCCGCCGCACGAAGCGGGCCAAAATCGTACTGGTCATATAAACTGCCCGGGAGAATACTGATGCTAGCTCCAAGATCTAGAAGCGCCCGAGTCATTTTAAAATCATCCACTTGAATGGGTATAATGGGCGTTCCCGGATCTTGTAGCTTCGGTGGAAGCGAACCCGAAAGAATTGTACTCACATTATCGGTAAAATCAGTTTGTTTAGGAATCTTATGACTCCTTTTTTGTGTGCACAGCTCTTTCAAGTACTTGGCATAGGCGGGAATTTGTTTAATGGCATCTAAAAGAGGAATGTTAATTTTAACTTGTTTAAAAGTTTCCCACATTTCTTCTTGTTGCGGGCCCCGTTTTGATGCCATCTTCGCCGTTGATGGCGCCAACAAAGCATCGGGATATGGAACAGTTTTCACTTTTTCCTTATCCTTAGAGTTGTTGGTGTCATCCTTCGGAACCGACTTGTTATTGTTAGTTTCACTTTTGTTAGGTTTATTTAATTCAATCGGTTCCGGCTCGTCGTCACTGACGAGAGCCTCATCAACTTCTTCCACCACCCCATCAACCAATGGTGGTGGACCCCCAACTTTATTATCATATTTCTTATCATTACGTAAAATACTTACCTGGTTGACGTGCTTTTTCGAACTTGAACTGTGATGATTCGGGTTGACTGTGGTGTCGCTCGGAAGTTGGCCCGCATTCTTTTGTTATTTCGCCATGTCTGAAGCGAGCTGACCAATTTGCTTCATCATTGCCTCCGACGATTTATCCCGTAACTCGAACTGTTGCTTCGTCTCAGCCTTTTGATCAGTCATAACTTTCAATAACGCATCCAACTTCGAGTGTAATGAGTCGTCCGAATTACCCGAGGACCGATTCTGCTGATCCTGATTACCCGAAAAATTTTCACCCTGGTTACTGTCTCTGTTATACCCCCGATTTTGATTACTCGAACTCTGCTGATAACTGCTCTGGCGGTAATTACCCTGCGATCTGTTCAGGCTCGATCCTTGAAAGTTCGGGTTCAACTGAGAAGACGCGTTCCCGTAACGAAAATTCGGGTGGTTCCTCAGGCCCGGGTGATATGTGTTCGAGTTGAACCCTTGGCCTTTGGAATCCCCGTAAGTGTAATTAACTTCCTCGGTGTCATCCTCCACATCATCATAATACTCGGGACAATTTTCTGCCTTATGCCCGATTTCACCACAATCTTCACAAACCGGGAATTTAACACCAACTTTCCCGACTTCTTTCTTCTTACCCTTTCTATACCCAGCTAGTTCATGTTCTAACTCAGCAATTCTTTCAGATTCACTCGTAACTGATTTAACTGACCTGGAGGAATTTCCACGTCTTCGTCTTTCAGCTGCGGCTTCTGCCTTGGAATCTTCACACATAAACTCCAAAAAATTCCAATAATCTTCCTCCGGCTGATTCAACAACAAACCATTACACGAGGTCTTAAGACGCTTTCGGTCCTCGTATGTCAACCCATCAACAAAACACTTAACCAGTTCCCACAGTTCGATCTGGTGATGTGGGAATTTCCTAATCATGTCTTTATACCTGGTAAAGGCTTCGTGAAATAACTCACCAGATAACTGTGAAAAGTGACGAATGTCGGAACGGGCCTCGGTAGTTTTCGATTGTGAATAAAACTCGTTTAGAAAAACTTGTTGCATCTCAGCCCAGTTTCTGATACTGTGCATCGGTAGCGAGTTAAACCACAGTTTCGCTTTGTCTTTTAGGGAAAATTGGAATAACCGAAACCGGACTTCATCTTGATCAAACGTACCGTCACCAATAGACCCGCAAATAGCCGAAAAATCAGTTAAATGTGAATACGGGTCTTCCGAAGCCATCCCGTTAAAGTGAGGAACGATGTTGATGTTGGATGGACAGGACTTGAAAGTTGGTTGTCCCTGCACTCGTTCCTGTGGAACCAACGGGGATGCTCCATCTGAGATAGCCGGTCTGAACCGGCTGTTAACACCATGAACCGGGGCTATGTAATTTCTCCTCTGCCCCCGGGGTTTCCCATACAGCCCCGGTTAACCGGAATACCACGAACTCTTTCAGGCCGTTCTGCCCGATTTACCCTTTCTCAACCTCTCCCGTTTCTGTTGTTTGCTTCAGCCCGTCTTCGATTAACAGGCTCCTCCACCTCATCTTGATAACTATTATCACCCTCAATCTCTGGTTCACCAACCTCGTTCTCGGGCTCAACCGCCCGATTCCTCCTAACCCATCGATCTACCTCATCATCCGCTGTCCGAAAACCTTCGTTTCCATTATTATCTTCACCCTCATCCTCATCTTCAGTCGGAACACTCGATCGAACATCGTCAATATTTATTCGAACTCGGCGTTTGGGGTTATTGTTTGGAACTGATGGTCCTGCTTGGTCAAAGTTGAGGTTTAAGTTTCGGTTAAGGTTGCGGTTTCGGTTTTGATTTCGGGTTCTGGAGGCACGAGCTGAGTTGTTTTGGTTATTTTGGTTATTGAAGTTTGGTGGGTCAGGTATGTTGTCTGGGTGAAACATGTTGGTTTGTGGAAGTGGATCTTGGTTTTGGTTATTGTTCTGGTTCTGGTTTTTGTTTTGGTTCTGGTTCTAGTTCTGGTTCTGGTTTTGTTCTTCCATCTCAGAGTTTCTGTTTTGTACTCGGTTCTGCCGAGATAACCTCTCAATCTCGGGCTCGTAAATTAACGGAGACTGTCGGCCCGAATGGCGGGTGTGCATAAACCTGTAATCTGCACAACTAACACAACCCGCGTAAAATACAGATAGATAAAATTTAAACTAAAAATAAAATTAAAATTAAACACAAAAATCAGATAACACGAAAGACACTCAGTGCACTAACTCCCCGGCAACGGCGCCATTTTGATGGCCGTCGTTTGAGTCAATCAAAAACCTAATTATTCTAAATAGTTAGAGAAAGTAGGGTATCGTATCACAAGGAGTATGTGGTCAGTGTATCCATGTAACAGATTTAATATTATGAAGTGAATGATTTTTAATGCTGATCACACAAGAAATTTTTAGTAAATTCTGAGAACTAAGCAATGAACAAGTAAACGAGTATTAAGCAGTTAACAAAGCAAACCACACCCGGGAATTCAAGTAAGCAACCAAACAGTATCTCGTGCAACCTAACTGATTTATTATTATCGATTAATTGAAAACTGATCAACCAGACAAAACCTTAGACGTCAACAATTACTTTACACACGACACTGGTTATCAAAGAGTCCTTGCCAGTGTGACTCAGTTAAGGGTAATTGTACGTTTTATCGTATTCAATCTAACAAAACAGTTATATGACTAATTATCTAGCAAACGGTAACAGATCCTTCAGACCAACGTAAACCTAAACCTACCGAACACACAGAAATACTAAACATTAGTAATCATATATCAATCATCAATAACAATACACAAGTATACTTAATCACATGAGAAAAACTGTAAGGAGTTACGAACTATACATCCCGGGTGCGATTCTAGGAGATTAGCCGAGCCTAGACATCATTGAATCTTCGATATGGATGATAGAAATCATATGTAGGATCTTGACACGAGCTAAGATAGTGGAAATCGCCTATAGGACTGCTGGAAATCGCCTCTCGGTCGTCAAAAACGAAGTTAGGGTTTCCTCTTGATGAAAAAGAAGTTATAAACCAAAATCCCGTCTGCACACCCGTCGCGATACGCGACGGGCCTTCTTATGGGGTGATCGCGTATCGCGATTGACCACCAGTCAACTCATTTATGTCCCATCGCGGTACGCGATGGGACCCTAAACACACCCATCGCGTACCGCGATGGGTTCTGCCATAGCCAACTTCAAAGAATGTATCGTTTCGCGTGCTGCACATCCCGGGTCTTCATTCCTTGTCACAACAGGTCCATAATGAGTACTTTAACGCCTATAACATGAAATCCAATAAAACACGTATGAAGTATCGAAATTTCTAGAATAAACAATTAAAACTAAATAATAAACAAACTAAAACATATACAAATTAACCGACCATCACATGACCCAAAAATTTTCTAATATATCATACGAAAGTGGGCGGGAGAAGGTTAGATATGGTCTCGATCTTCGCTCGGTCAACCTCAATCACGCGCTCGAGATTCGATGCCCCAAGACAATTCCCCCACTCACCAAGAAATGGCATTTCTCCCAGTTACGGACAAGCTTGGTGTCGGCGCAGCGAGCCATCATATTCTCAAGTTGATAAAAGTCCATCTACTGTTGGTCAACAAACTCAAGAACATATATTTGATGACATCACACAAGAGTTTGAGTTTGAAGCGCACATTCAACCCACCAACAAACCATCTGGATCTTCTGACCCGATTGGCCAACAAAGTTCAAGTGTCGTTAACAAGATCGCACATATCCTGGCTATGCAAGACAGATTCTTACAAGACAAAGGTAATGGGATTGCTCTTAAGGCCGAACCATTTGATGTACAATCCTTTCAATGTCGAGTCTTTGAGCTTGAACAAGACTGGGTGGTGAAAGATGTACGGATCCAAGAGCTTGAAGCTAGTAACACTGTGAAAGATTCAAAGATCCAGGAGCTTTAGGCAAACATGGGCGGCCTTACTGCACTATACTTAGACCTCCAACAGAAGCTGATTCAGAAGTTTGGAGATGAATTCAAAAGTGGTGATGACAGTGGTGAAAAGAGGACTGGTGATAATCAAGGTAGTGGTTCCAACATGCGCCCTGCTTCTAATATTGATGCCTATGAACCACTGGAACAATACTTGGCCGCTTCTCCAAAGACAGCCAAAAAAGTTGAGAGGATACGGAGAAAGATGCTGATAAGAAGAACTCTAATCAATATGTCGTATTTTCTGATCATCCAGAGAAATTTGTTGTTGAATTCAACAAAAGCTTTGAAGACAAATACGGTGATTTTTCTGGTGTTGTTTAGTGGGGTTATGACGTGGATAAACAGATGTGGTGGGTCAAGAGAAAGTCGGGTAACACGAATATTATAAGAAGATGAAGAGTTTTGGTTGGTGGACAAAGGTTGACTTAACAGATCTGATAAATGCTCATTTCCACAACCCTAACAATGATCCAAAGGCCATCAACTTATGGAATTATTTGAGTAATCAGGTCGAATGTGGATTCCCCAACATGACTACTGCCGAGTCATTTCTAAAGAAAGCAAAGGGAGTTCGTGATCCTCGCACTAACAAGACTTTGGTTAATGTGATGTGGCCTCCAACTGATAAAGAGACATCTATTCCGATCACTAAGAGATTTCATGAGGGTACTCTTAAGGGGATGAAGTTTTGGACATACGATGGTGAAACAACTACTCTCATTATAAGACTTGCTCAAGGACAGTATCATCTTGTTGATCCAAGGGATTTGTTAAAGTTTGGCGAAAGTGATATAAAGATCCTTAGTGGCTTTCAAATTACTGCCGAACCACTATACGAGCTAGCCGCTAAGGAATATACTAGAATGGTGGGATCTATTATTCGTAGAGGATTATGGGTGGGGTCATACAAGGGAGCTAATGCTAACATACTTGAGCATGAGTAATGATCAAGCGGTAAACCAAGTGGGAGAATGTTGGGCCACACTTAATGGTTTACGCTTAGGTTATTAGGCTTGGTTTGGATTATGTATGTAAGTCGAAATTAATGTTTTCGGTGGGCTTGATGTACGGTTTGGGCTTAGGGTTATCATGTAATATATATATTCAAAGGGCTTAAGCACCCGACGTAATAAATATGTGTTTTGAAGCATCACTATTGTGTTCTTATTGTGTGTACTTGCCTATATCGAATCCATTCGTTGTTAGATTCCGCATAACAACAATTTCACGTGATATAACAGTAAAAGATCCTCTCACGGGACTTACAAATAGGCCAAACGAATCGAATTAAATAGCCAAACGAATAGAATCAGATAGTCCAAACGGATCGAATCGAGTTTAGCAAACGAATTGAATCGAATAATCAAATGAATCGAATCGAGTATTCAAACGAATCAAATTGAATCGAATATTCAAACAAATAGAATCGAATATTCAAACAGATCGAGTCGATTATTCAAACGAATTGAATCAAATATTCAATGAATCGAATATTCAAATGAATCGAATTGAATATTCAAACGGATCGAATCTAAATATTCATGCGGATCAAACCAAATATTCAAACGAATCGAATCGACTTTCTTCCAAACGTATCGAATCCTTGAATTCGATTCAAAACTAGTTATTCATGCACTTTCTGATTTATACATTTTCTTTCATCCCCCTACGACTCCGCTTACCAATATAACGATTTCTGGATTCTAACAACTTCATTTTCTTGCTTTTACTCGGCCCGAACGTCACCCGTTCATCTTGGTTCGCACCCACTAACTTGTTTACCATTAAGTTTATTTTTACCTTACATCTCATGGTCTAATTTACTATCCTACTCAGTTTCATGGAAAACCGACCTCAAACACTTAACTTTTTCATGAACCGAACATTACTCGTTTTACCCTAACCGAACCAACTAACCCATTTACTAAAAACTTCATTACTTTATCAATAATCATGACCCGATCTACCATCCTACCAAGTATCATGCAATTCCGTACACGAAAAGTAAGCCTTTTTAATAAAAACGTATATTTGAGGTTTATGTTCGAACTCACTCGAATAGGCCAAAACCATGTCAAACGAACTCAGAATTAAGTGATTCAAGAGGCCACGGAACCTTTCTGTCATGATCTACAAAACAATCAGCTTTTCATCACTGGAAACAACCGCTACAGTCGCGGAAAATCAAACCAGTTGCCGGAAATCTTCATTTTCTGTTGTTACGTTTTCTTTGATAAAATCTAGACTTCCCGATCTCTGATCGAATATCTGACTGGTGAAAATCTTCATTTTTATGCTATGAACACTCTATAAATATTGAGACCGATTCGACACTTAAATCTCCAGGAATCGTCGGGTCTTTGTGGGTTGCTCTCTTAAAAACGGGAATTTTGTAAAGAATGAGTTTGGAGGTTAGGATGGTTATAAATGAGATGGTGGTTATATTTATCGGAATAGGGTAGGGTTTCATGTTTAACTTTTCATCTAATGACACTTAACATCCTCATTTAAAACCCTATTCATCTAAAATATCAAATGAAATTTGGGATGTTATAAAAACCCCCCATAATAATATAAATAAATAGTCGTGTATGTAGTTAAGTCTAATTTATATATTTTACATAATTAAAGACTCTGTGGGATCGATATTTGGACTTACTAAACTGTACTAGAGTCGACCGGTGCACTTGCTGGTTAGTAGTTTAATTGTCTAGAATTTATTACTTAGTGTCTAGATTAGCGTACTTTTATAAAACTACTTTTAGCATATCAACAATGATGGAAGTGGTGTTCAATGAAGAGAATGAAGGAACAAGTAAGAAGAAACCACTAAAGAAACATAAGGTAAAGAATCCACCCGGATTCAAGAATGAACAAAGGAGGTCGGCATGTTTTGGGCCAAGATGGGAAACATTAGAGCTACCATTGTGTTGGAGAAGCACACGAAGTGAGATGGAGGATGTTAACCACTCCATTAAACCACCATAACCGTCAAATCAGGTAACGCTCTGGCTGAAGACCTTAACAAAAACTTAGCGTTGACCAGGAGGCAATCCGGATTTCAGTTTTTTGTACATTATAGTTTATTTAATCTTTATATACTACTAATCGTTTATTTCAAACGTACCACTGTAGCAAAAGGTAAGTGTGGGGATGCTACACTGAAAATATAGGAGTTCGTGGTGTTCGGTGAAGAAGCTATCGCTGCTTTGCTTGCTAGGTTCATAACGGTCCACTGACCCATTCGAATTACTTGGAGTGCATTAATGATTTGCTATGGTTAATACAGGTACGTGTATATTTTGTTGTAATTAAAATTTTGTGGGTGTAGTTTCCTAGAAACCCTCACAAGACCTCACTCGTCCACCCTGGCTACGGGGGGTTTAAACAGTTTGTTGAATATGCTAAATGCAATCATGATTCCTACGAAATCGAGTTAGGATTTGTTGGTACATAGCTGGTGATGATGATGCTGATGTTGAAGATGTTATCGACGCATTGAAAGAGTTGGATGAGGAGGATGATGAGTTTATGATTGAAGATGATGTGTTGCCAGTTGATGAGATCGAGAGGATTGGAGAGCAGATTACGGTTGAAAACGTGTTGGAAGAAGGTGAGATTGTTGATGACTCCGTGGAACATGAGATTCCGGAGGTTGAGAGACCAGTTTTGGGTGATGAGAACGTGGAGGAAGATGCTGAGTGGGAGGAACAACCGAAGTGGAAGGAGGGTTGTGCCCACTGGTTCGTAAAGACGAAGAAGCCGGCGGTCCCTAAGATGTTCAGAAAAAGTTACAATATTAAGGGATACGCGGAAGCCAAGAAAGGTATTATCTGCTGGTTATACGACGAGCAGCTGCGGCTCTTCGTGATCAAGAGATACGATGGCATTCAGTACTTCCAGAGAAAGTTGAGATCTCTAAACACACTGCCAGAATGTGAAGTAAAAGATTTAGCCAGATTGGGATTGGTAAACAGAAGTGAAGACAACATGGCTAGAATCATTGCGAAGATCGTATGGAAAGAGTGCGTTAAAGAGAAAAAGTTTGAGCTACTGAAACCACAAAAGGGGAAACTTGTCGAAGACAAGGATAGAGGTCTGAGAGTTGATGGAAAACCTTGGATGGTCATGAAATACAAACCGATCCGGTGCCTTAAAGAAGTACCGATGAAGTTCATGCCCAAGGACAAAGATCTAAAATGGTGGTACGTGGATTGTGAGACAGCTGAGGCGGTAATGGAAGATGAGGATGAACAAGAAGTACTTCGGGTTTACGACCCGATGCATCTTGTTAATCTATCGCAGGCTGATCTGAAAGTGCTCAACGAGAAGAAGATCTTCTACATTCCTGCTTGGAAGGATCAAGCTAGGAAATATCAACGGGTGGTATCGGTATGTGTTAGAGAAGGAGCGCACGCGTAGAGATGCAAGATTACAAGACTCAAGATTTGAAGATCAAGATATGAAGCTACTGCCAAGGGGGAGTCTGTTGGTACATGTGTGTCAGTAGTTCATAGTCTAGCATTTGTAATCGAGTCTGTAATGCAATTATGTTTTGATTATGTTTATTTGTGTAATACGCGAAGTTGTCAACAAGTTCGCTATGGCGAACTTGTTGAATCAGCGAAGTTATTGACAACTTCGCCTGTGGCGAAGTTGTCGTATATATAAACTGTTCAGCGGAACAGTTTATGTGTTGGTCGTTTAGGGTTTTGTTTCAGTGATTCAGTAACCGAGTTACGTGTCATAGTCTGTAACAGTGACCTCGGGTCACGGGTTTGTTATCAATATAACGTGGTTGGTTTATTGCTTGCGTGTTCGATCTCTACATACTCTACACTCGTATCTACCTACGCAGGGATTCCGCACCTGCGTTGTTAGAGACATCCCGTGTACGATCCGTCCAGGAACCTACAGGATTTTTTAACATTTTTACTCATTTAGGAAATTTAATTATGATTGCTTACGGTTTAAAGGAGTTGATAATTAAAATTAACTGTTTTGCAAATGGTTTAAAGGACTTACTCTAATAGTCGTGAAAAGAGTGCATCTACACTTTTGAGAGTTTGCAGATACTGTTGCGTGAGTTGAGGACACAGGTTCGTATAGAGCAAGCATGAGTTACCTATTGACGAATCAGGTGATTTCGTTTCCATAGTTCACTTTGTTATACTAGTTTCATTGTTCAAAGTGTAATTTTATGATTGTATAAATTGATAGGACCATCACATAAAGCTCGATTTTAAAATTAATAAGCAGTAAATTTTAACCCCATATTCGTTAATGGTTTTTAAATGTTATATTTTTAAACATTGAGGATAATGTTCACCTCAAGTGTGCAGTGTAACATCGTGAAAGTTTCGGATTAAAAAGAGCCAACCAAAAATGTCAAATTCTAAGCCTTAGGGTTAAAAAAGAAAATTCTGGTTTCCTGACCTATCGCGATACGCGATGGATCAGACGGGAAACCCATCACGTATCATGATGGGTTGACTGACACATGGCACAACATCCGCCACGTGTCACCATGTGGCATCACGTCTGCCACGTGTCGCCACGTGGCAAGCCTAGTAGTGAAGGGCTAGCCAAAGGAGCCATCGCGTATCGCAAATGGTCCCCTGCCTTTCCTATAAATAGTAAGCTCCGGGTGTTCTCATTTCTCACACTCGAATTCATACATCTCTCTCTCTCTAACTTCTCTCTAAACCCTTGGAAAGTGTACCCTCGATCTCCTTGAAAAACGTGCCCAAATTCCTCGATTTCTGTGCCTATTTCCTTGATACTCGTGCCACACACCGATGATGTTCCAACTAAGAAGGAGGTACTACCATCCCGACGTCCCGACGACCCGTCTCGTAAAGCGTGCTGACATGTGGAGAAGTATTGGTGTACATCATTGTTTGTGCAAAGGAAAAGGTGTCGAGAAGAAAGGTTTGATCAAGATGATAAAGAAGTCAAAGCGGCGTTGAGATGCTGCTCGATTATATAGCGTTTTTATAAGCCAAGAAAGGTAAGCATAATGGCCGAATAAAATAATAATAAAATATTGAAAAGGCTTAAAACCCTAAGTCGAGGATATACTCGATACCTCGATAAAATAAAAGAAAATATAACAAAGAAAAGAAAAAGAATAAAAATATATATAATATCAATGTGATTATTATTTACAATCGTTGTTATAGTTATTATTTAAGTTTATGATTAATCTTAGATAATAAAAAGAAAGTTAATGTTTCTTAAGAGAAGAAGAAAC
The DNA here is from genome assembly GCF_021521415.1 of Bidens hawaiensis. Classification (NCBI taxonomy): domain Eukaryota; kingdom Viridiplantae; phylum Streptophyta; class Magnoliopsida; order Asterales; family Asteraceae; genus Bidens; species Bidens hawaiensis. The sequence continues at coordinate 15,260 of NW_027501397.1, read as the reverse complement.
GTAAGGGTTTTAAAGAAAAGAAGATTTACTAAATGTTTTAAAGAAAAGAAAATAATCGAGGTAAAGATTATAAAAATACTAAAGGTCTTAAGCCAGATTGTATATCCGACTAACAAAAAGTTATACTCGTACTATAGGTGCGAGATAGCAAGGGAAAGACCCTCGGACAGTGTATTGAAGCTGATCCACATAGAAAAAGGTGAATACGCCCCAAACTTAACAAACTTGTTTTAAAACGAATCAAATGAATTAAAAGGTTTACATGGGACTACGTGTCACAAAAACGTTATAAACAAAAGTAAAAGCGCTAGCCCTCTGGCAGTCGTGTACGTTTTTCTGGATCCTTAGATATGTGGTATCGCGGTGGGCACACTGCACCACACCTGGTCATATGACGCTTTCCTTCGGGGAGCATGACCATGTGTATACGAATGGTACTTAACTAAGTCGAACGTTGTGGTGTTTGCTGGGGTATTTAGTGTAAAGACTTGAGTTTATAATTGTGTCGTTTTAAAGCTTGGTTATTCCTAAGACATGATGGGCCGAGCATAACTATGTTCGAGGGATAATCAAGTAAAAGAAAATATTTTAGCGTCAGCATATTCACCAGCATGTGTTGCTGACGAATTTCTAAACATTTTGCAGGTAATCAAGATTAGGGCTTGGGATGACAAAGTGCTCAAGATATTCAATGGCTCGGATCTTTTTATTAAATATTAAAATATGAAATGGTGGTTTTGTAATTAAACAAGTAATCTTTTTGTTAAAACTTATAACGTGTATTTTATAATCCCGTCTTTTGTTATGTAAATATTACATTTTAAATCCACATGTTATAAAGACTTCCACTTTTAATACGTAACTCTGATATATTTACAAATGTGGTACCAACATATGTGTCGCACGCCTAGGCCGTGGTTTGGGGTGTGACAAGTGTTGGTATCAGAGCCATCGATCTTAGCGAATTAGGCATTAAAAGATAATATCTAAGCTTCGATCCAAGTATAGGAAAAATGTTTTATTACTTGTTTAAATTAAATAGGGATAAGATAGGCTGGTAAACCTTTTCTATCCCTCCTCAATCTAAACCACCCAACCTATAGATGTCATTGAAGAAAATGATGAGTGGATTCATAAGAGATGCAAGAAAAGCAGGAATTCCTGAACCCCTACCAAAAGATAACATGAGCGAGGACTACTATGAGGATTTCTTCAATCAAGACCAATTCATTGACCGAATCAAGCCAATATACTTCCCTGGAACCGAGAAATGTCCGATCAACATACCCGATAGTCCACCAATGCAAAGAAGTGATCCCCCAAGACACTCAAGCTACCACCCATCAAGCATACCAATGTACCACCCATCTGACATCCCAACATACCACCCTTCTGAGATTCCAACATATCAACCATCTGAGATCCTGCCATATTACCCATATGATGTTCCAACATACCTACCACCAAATCCTCACCCATCGTATGCATTCCTCTCTAATAAACAAATCAAGGAGGAACCTATGTCCAACTCGTCCGGTTAGATGCATTGCCATTCTGACCAACGAAGATGGCACACTGGAACCTCTGCCTATTACTCTGTTGACTCCCACCTGACACGCAGGATGGACCTTCCTGAAAGCCAAGAATGAGGGTCATGATGTCATATGAAAGTTTTCGTATGCCCCCGACAGTGAAAGAAACTGCTCAATTAATGGAGAATGAGGATACCGAAGAAGAGGAAGAACCAGGGGAAGAAGAGTACTCTGAGGAGGATAATCCCAATGTAGTGAAAACACCAATGGAAGAACCGTCCGACTGTGACTGCCCGTCTAGACAAGAATGTGTGCAACCGTTTTTCCATAAGAACTTGAGCAATGGCTCCGTTGATCCCTATGTGCAAGACTTACAAGAGATCAAGAATAAAGCATCATCAAGCTTTGCACCATATCAAGGCAAGATCCCATCCATCATGGAGCAAGCAGATGAAATATGCCAACAAAACGAAGCTTCTGAGGCGTTTTTCAATTATCCGTCTGATGTGACATCATCGCCATACCCGAACCCAAAGAATCACTATGATGTAGTTATGATGGGGTACCGTGATCCTCCACCTCGCTACGGATATCCGAACTAGATCCCACAGTCGCATGAAGAACATCTCTATAGGGCGTTACACGAGACCGGTGACTTGAGGAAAATGATAGTTGTGGAAGACAACAAAAATAAGAAGATAGGAGATAAGCTTTTTTGGAAATGTAACAAAATGACGAAGATGGTGAAGAAGTATCTGAAAGACTGAAGAGAATTGAATATGGTTGTTTGTATTTGTGATGTTTGTAAAATATGTGTGTGAAACCGTCCCATGAATAAGGATAGGTATATGTATATATATCAGATAACGATATATATAAGTGTGTGTTGCAATAATATATATATATATATATATATATATATATATATATATATATATATCATTTATGATATATATACATGTTTGTGAAATAAATAAAACATGTATTTTAAGAAAAATAATATTGTTTAAATTTCAGTTGAAAAAGAAAAGAAAATGTCACAACAAAGTAATAATGTTGAAGCTTCTCGAAAAGAAGCAGACAAAAGAAAAGAAAAAGAAATAGAACAAGAGAAAGAGAAAGAGAAAGAAGAGAGAATACCCGAAAAATACATGAACCAAATTCAACAAATGATAAAAGAAGCCGTTAGGCCTGAAACTGAAGCTAGATCTCAATCTAGGCAATCTTGGCCCTCCCAATCTATTGAACCCTCTTGTAAGTCCGTCAAATCCAGTCCGAAACCCTCTCACGTAGAAGAGAGTGTTCATGCATAAAATGCTGATGATAATGTTAAACAAAAGTTTAAGAAAATGAAAATCAATAGTTGTTCCTTTAAAGACTTCAAGTATTTTGGACCGAAGGAGTTCTTTGGAGACAAAGGCGCCATTACGATCGTAAGATGGCTCGAGGAAATGGAGTAGATCATAATCATAAGCAAGTGCTCCGATCAAGTGAAGATACAATACTCTGCCCAAATGTTCAAGGGCGAAGCTTTAGAATGGTGGAACACGTTGATTTTGAGGAAAGTTCGACAAGTGTTGTACAATCTGTCATGGGAAGAGTTCAAGGAGTTGATATTGGCGAAGTTTTGTCCGATGCATGAAACCGATCAGATCCAAACCAATTTATAAATCATAAGGTCGTAGGAACAAATATGCGTGATTATAACACCAAATTCGACGAGTACTTCCGACTCGTTCCCTAGCTGGTTAACCCTGAGTCCAGCAAAGTCACCTGATACATTTGGGGACTGCCGCGGGAAATTCGCGACATGGTGAGGTCACACCTCCCACAAACTGCCGACTCCGCGATGGAGTTAGCTGGATACCTCATGGGCGACCTTGTCCGCAACAAGGAGGAAGACAAGAAGGTTGTGTCGACCAACGACCAAATGAGGACTGTAGGAAGCGCCCGGTTCAAGGGCAAGGGCGTAAACCAACACCAAACTGGATTCAATTTTAATTCTCCGCTATGCAAGACATGAAAAAAGCACCACAAAGGTCAATTCCATTTTTCTCCGTTTTCAACCGCAATTGTTTGTGAATCGTGTCACAAACTCGGCCATGCTGATGCAGATTGCTGGAAAAAGACAATGATTTACTTCAATTGAAAGGAAATGGGACACTTAAGCTTTGAGTGCCCAAAGAACAAACCGGCGACTGGTGGTGCGGGTGGAAGCGGTCAAGCCAAGAAAGGCAATGCAAGAGTCTTCATGCTCGATGCAAGAAAAGCGGCCGATATACCCGAAACCATCACCGGTACGTTCCTGGTTAATGACACATATGCTAGAGTTTTGTTTGATTCTGGTGCCAATTTAAGTGTTATAGATTATAGTTGTAGTCTATTAAACGAACCATTAACAAAACTTAATAAAACTCTAAGCGTCGAGACCGCTAGTGTGAAATCGTTAAAATCTCCGAAGCTCTAGAAAATGGAAATATCTTGTTAACTGGTTATATTCAATGACTCTTGCTGGTTTTGACATTATACTTGGTATGGATTGGTTATCCGACAACCATGCTCGTATCATTTGCAGTAGCAAAAATGTTGAACTTCGTGCCCATGATAAACGAACTATTCGAATTGAAGGGGACAAAGACGCTGGCCAAGTTAGCATAATTTCCATGATTAGAGCTAACAAATGTTTGAATAAAGGATGCTTAGTATTCATGGCCTACGTTATCGAAGAATTAAAACCGAAGGAGATAAAGGACGTACCTATTGTCTCCGACTTTGCCGATATTTTTCCCAACGAACTTCCTGGAATCCTTTCCGATCGTGAAGTAGAGTTTAGGATCGATCTTATTCCCGGTACTGCTCCGATCGCCAAAGCCCCGTATCGTCTAGCTTCAACCGAAATGAAAGAATTGAAGAAACAACTTGACGAACTGCATGAGAAGGGTTTCATCCGACCGAGTTCATCACCTTTGGGAGCGCCAATTCTATTTGTCAAGAAGAAAGATGGGTCAACGCGCATGTGTATCGACTACCGAGAGCTAAATAAAGTCACAATCAAGCATCGATATCCACTCCCTCGAATCGACGATCTTTTCGACCAACTCCAAGGTGCAAGTTATTTCTCAAAAATCGACCTTCGTTCTGGTTACCATCAACTCAAAGTTTAATCCGAGGATATTCCAAAAACCGCATTCCGAACAAGGTATGGATATTATGAGTTCACGGTCGTGCCGTTTGGTCTCACTAATGCGCCATCCTTGTTCATGGATATGAGGAATCGAATCAGCAAGCCTTACTTGGATAAATTTTTTATCGTATTCATCGACGACATACTTATTTATTCTAAGTCTAAGGTAGATCATGAAACTCACCTCTGAACATTACTTGAATTACTTAGAACCGAGAAGTTGTACGCCAAGTTATCGAAATGCGACTTCTGGCTTCACGAAGTTCAATATCTTGGTCACATCATCAACGTGAATGGTATTCAAGTGGACCCTGCTAAGATTGAAGCTATCTCTAAGTGGGAGATCCCAAATTCGCCAGCCGAGATCCGAAGTTTCTTAGGTTTGGCCGGCTATTATCTTAGGTTCATTGAAAACTTTTCTTGTATAGTCGTTCCCTTAAATTCTTTGACTCGCAAAAACATTAAGTATGAATGGGGAACTACACAACAAGAGGTGTTCGATATACTTAAACAAAAAGCTTACACAAGCACCTTTACTGGCCTTGCCAGAAGGTACTGAGGACTTTGTTGTCTTTTGTGACGTGTCTCATTCCGGTTTAGGATGCGTACTGATGCAACGAAAGAAAGTGATCACTTATGCCTCTCTTCAACTCAAGGTACACGAAAAGAACTACACAACTCACGATCTAGAGTTAGGCGCCATAATTTTTGCTTTAAAAATATGGAGGCACTATCTCTATGGAGTAAGATTTATCGTGTATACCGACAACAAGGGTTTAAAACCCATCTTCGAACAAAAAGAGCTTAACATGCGTTAACGACGCTGGATGGAAACTCTAAATGACTACGACTATGAGATCGTCTATCACGAAGGCAAGGCTAACATTGTAGCCGATACCTTAAGTCGTAAGGAACATGAAAAGCCAAAAAGAGTTCGAGCATTAAGATTAGAACTCCAAGTTGATCTCATAGAACAAATCAAATCCGCTCAACTCCAAGCAATCAATGAAAACAAGATCTCCGACGAAAAACGTAACGACACCATTGACTCGCTTGGCAAAGGTGACGGTGGTATCCTTAGAATGGGAAACCGGATTTGGGTACCAATCGTTGGAGACTGCGTGAAAATATTATGAATGAAGCTCATAAGTCCAAGTACATGATGCACCCCGGTAGTGACAAAATGTACCAAAATCTCAAACCGAACTACTAGTGGAATGGGATGAAAAAGGACATCGCTTCGCATGTTGCGAAATGTTTAACTTGTTTGAGAGTCAAGGCTGAACACCAAAAGCCATCGGTATTGCTTCAGCAACCTGCACTTCCCGTTTGGAAGTGGGAGTTAATAACCATGTATTTCATCACTAAACTCCCTAAAACGACTCGACAACATAATGCAATTTGGGTCATCGTGGATAGGTTAACAAAATCCACACACTTCATACCCATCAATGAATCATACTCAATGGATAGATTAGCGCGTATTTATGTGAACAACATCGTTTCTTTGCATGGAGTACCGTTGTCTATAATATCTGATCGAGACAGGCGATTTATGTCTCATTTCTGGAAAAGCTTCCAACAAGCGTTAGACACAAAGCTAAACCTTAGCACCGCATATCACCCACAAACTGATGGGCAAAGTGAAAAGACGATTCAAACATTAGAAGATATGCTCCGCATTTGTGTGATAGACTTAGGTGAAAGTTGGGACGACCACTTACCCCTAATGGAATTCACATATAACAATAGCTATCACACGAGTATTCAAGCCGCACCATTCGAGGCGTTGTATGGTCGTAAATGTAGAACGCCCGTGCGTTGGTCTGAAACTAGAGATAATCAATTATCTGGACCAGAGATAGTCCAAGAAACCACCAACAAAATCTTACAAATCCGAGAACAACTTAAGATGGCCCGTGATCGCCAAAAGAGTTACACCGATGTCCGTCGTAAGCCGTTGGAATTCAATGTTGGTGACAAAGTACTTTTGAAAGTTTCGCCATGGAAAGGCGTAGTTCACTTAGGTAAGAAAGGAAAACTTAGCCCACGATTCGTAGGACTGTTTGAAATACTCGAGTGAATTGGGACTGTTGCATATCGCCTGCGACTACCCGAATAAATGCAAGGGATACACGATGTATTCCACGTCTCTAATCTGCGCAAATGTCTAGCTGACAAATCTTTGTCTATGCCTCTAAAAGACGTTGAAATTAATGAGAACTTAAAATTTGTGAGAAACCAATTCAAATAGAAGATTCGAAAACAAAGAAATTAAAAAGATGAACTCTAAAGATTGTGAAAGTAAAATGGGACTCACGAAGAGGCCCCGAATACAATTGGGAACTCGAATCCGAAATGAAAAAGAAATACCCCCACTTGTTTTAAAGAAGCAATCTCGAGGACGAGATTTATTCCAAGGTGTGGAGGATGTAACATCGTGAAAGTTTCGGATTAAAAAGAGCCAAGTTCTAAAGTTAAAGGACCAAAAATGTCAAATTATAAACCTTAGGGTTAAAAATGAAAATTCTGGTTTCCTGACCCATTGCGATACAATATGGATCAGAAGGGAAACCCGCGTATCGCGATGGGTGGACTGACAGGCTGGACACGTGGCATCACGTCTGCCACGTGTCACCACGTGGCAAGCCTAGTAATGACAAGGCAGGGCTACGTCGCAATACGCGACTGGCTAGCAAGGAGGGCATCGCTTATCGCGATGGGTCCCCTGCCTTGCCTATAAATAGTTAGCTCCGGGTGTTCTCATTTCTCACACTCAAATTCACACATCTCTCTCTAACTTCTCTCTAAACCCTTGGAAAGTGTACCCTCGATCACCTCGAAAAACGTGCCCAAATTCCTCGATTTCTGTGCCCATTTCCTCGATACTCGTGTCACACACCGACGACGTTCCAACTAAGAAGGAGGTATTACCTTCCTGACGTCCCGATGACCCACCTCGTAAAGTGTGCCGACGTGTGGAGAAGTATTGGTGTACATCGTTGTTCGTGCCAAGGAAAAGGTGTCGAAAAGAAAGGTTTGACCAAGAAGATAAAGAAGTCAAAGCGGCGTTGAGGTGCTGCTCAATTATATAGGGTTTTTTTAAGCCAAGAAAGGTAGGCATAATGCCCGAATAAAATAATAATATAATATTGAAAATGCTTAAAACCCTAAGTCGAGGATATACTCGATAAACCGATAAATAAAAGAGAATATAACAACGAAAAGAAAAGAAAAGAATATGAATATATATAATATCAATGTGATTATTATATAGAATCTTTGTTATAATTATTATTTAAGTTTATGATTAATCTTAGATGATAAAAAGAAAGTATACGTTTTTTAAGAGAAGAAGAAACGTAAGGGTTTTAAAGAAATGAAGATTTACTAAAGGTTTTAAAGCAAAGAAAATAATCGAGGTAAAGATTATAAAAATACTAAAGGTTTTAAGCCGGATTGTATATCCGACTAACAAAAAGTTATTCTCGTACTATAGGTGCGAGATAGCAAGGGAAAGACCCTCGGACATTGTATAGAAGCTGATCCAAATAGAAGAAGGTGAATACGCCCCAAACTTTACAAACTTGTTTTAAAACGAGTCAAATGAATTAAAAGGTTTACATGCGACTACGTGTCACTAAAACGTTATAAACAAAAGTAAAAGCGCTAGCCCTCAGGCAGTCGTGTACGTTTGTCTGGAACCTTACATATGTGGTATACGCGGTGGGCACACTGCACCACACCTAATCATATGACGCTTTCCTGTGAGGAGCATGACCATGTGTATACGAATGGTACTTAAGTAAGTCGAACGCTGTGGTGTTTGCTGGGGTATTTAGTGTAGAGACTTGAGTTTATAACTTGTAACTTGTTATTATTAATGCCAAGTAGAGGTCTTTGGGCATGGTCAGTTTTTAAGCTTCTCAAAAGTCTTCCTATAATATGTTTTTCAAAAACGGGAAATTAAAATGGACCGCTTATATGGGGATAACGAGTCATGGGAACGGGTACACATGTTTCATATTGGTAGCCCATTTCATTCCATGCGTGTGTGAGATTTGCCTTATATATAATACACATATAATATATAGGTTTCTACACATATCATATGATTGTCATAAAGAGTGTAACCAGTATGTTCATGATATCTAGAACTTGTTTGTCATATGCATATCGATATTTTAATACCACCACCTGCATGGAAAAATAGGACTGCACAAACCCACATATAATGATCTGAAAAAAAAAATAATAATAATACTCCCCACCCTACATTATCCCCTATGAGCCAAGTTTGTGCTTTTACCCTTTCATTTTTTAAACCCACATTACAAGCCGTGTTAGCCTTGGTCTTTTATTGTTACCCCGTGGATGAAACCTGATATGTTAGAGTTGTATATAAGTTGTTTGTCGAGCATAGTAAACAATGTACGTATGTCTCATGTCAGTTGTTTGTATATATTAATGTTAGTATTTGTTAAAAAAATGAAAGAAAAAAAAAAGAAAAGTTAAAAAATAGTCAATGTTTGAGTTAGTTTTGTATGTAAATGAAAGTTAATAAGTTTGTTTGTCTATTTGTTTGAATAAATTGGGTTCAATCCACCATATGTCACTAAATAATTCCTATTCCACACCCAAACTAAGCTACAACAAAACCTTTAGTCCTAATCTTTATGCAACCGGTGGGTAATGGGTGGATATATGACCGGCTTGCAAGTTATTACATTGTATTCATACTTGGTATAGAGGGCAGAAAGATACTAGCACACCTTTTTTCGGTCCATATGTTAAACCAAGAGGAGAGATATTATCTTGCGAGAGGTGTGAATATGTGTGTCTTAACCAAAAACAAAGTACACTTGTTTTGGCGGTCCATTGTTTTTAAATGCATTAGTAAATTATTTGGTGGATTATCAATCTTGAAAATGTCAGTCTTGAGAATCGGGCATAACCTTATACCTTACTAGTATTAATGATGATAATTGATGAACCATTGATCGAGGTGTATGCGTTGCATGATATTTGATTGAGGACAAGCAAATGATAAGTGTGGGGATGTGATGGTCAGCTATAAATCATGTGTGTATATGTGTTATTTCATGTATTTTTATTGTTTATATATAGCGAACAGATTACATTGAGTTCTTTTATAATTGCATGTGTTCAAACCTTAAACAAGCTAATTCAGAGCCACCCAGATGAAGATTAAGCGAGTTTCAAGAAGACGGAAGCATACGGAAACATATATGGATGGTTAAGAAGAATTCAAGAATGGTTTGGATGAGAAACCGAAGCCGGAGCGAAAACTGAACAAGACGGGTTACCAGGAAAGTGTCTTTTAGTAAAACGGGTACATCTCGGTTTAGAAAATGAGTTACAAACTCATAATATATGAATTTCATGTTTCTCGACGACAAAAATCTGAATATGAGGTTATGTTAGTTTGCGAGACGCGAACTAACGGTGAAAAATGTTTCGCGCTACGAGAAGGAAATAAAAACCGGGAAAAAACCCTATTTGAGATAATAATCAGTTTTCAGCCCCCATTCGACTTATCCTTCATTCCATGAGGGCCAGAGAGCATTCCTAGGGCGATTTTGCGTCATTTTGAGGCTTCCAGTTTGTCAGTTCATCACATGCTTTCATCCTTTCATCAGATAAGCGAGTTATTCGTTATGCCGATGTCAGGCTAAAAACCTTCATGTTCACTTTAGGCTAGGGTTTTGTGTAAACTGACTTTGATCAAATTCTGTGTGCTTGGATCATTATAAACCTAACTGAGTCTCCTTTAATCTTGTTTTACATTATCAATTGATTGTTTAAATAGTTTATGCTTTTGATTATCAAACCTTGCATCACTTATCTAGTTGTGTTCATCAACATTTAGGGTCAGCTTTTGTGTCATTGAACTAATAATCGTTAGTCATTGCCTACACTTGATTTCATACATAAAACTGGTAATTGGGTAAACCGAGTTCAGTTGTGTCAACAATTCGGTCAGGGTATTGCATGTCATCACAATCAAACAACTAGGTCTAGTAATTACTGCACAGTCAGTTTAATTGAATCTGTGATTAGTTTGTTATCACATTATATGAACCTGAAGTGAATCGCCTCTTTCTTATAATTGTTTACAGTTTTAAAAGTAATCGTGTGTTCTTAAAATACATTTCATAACCGCTTGACATTGACTGTCCGCTTAATATATTAATTAATTATGTGTGTTACTTGCACTTTCCATTGATTCCCTGTTGAGACAAACTTACTTACCCGTACTAGTTATAGGTATTTAAGACTTTAAAATACTTATTTTTTATTAGAGCACGACATCTACATCACAAAGTCATTGGTCCGTTATCCAAACCATGTTTAAACAAGCCCAAGTACCAACCCATATAGATAAGTTTAATTAAACCAAATTATTAAAAAAAAAAAGGAAGGGCAATTATAGTAGCGAACAAGACCACACATTCAGATGCCCAGGGATGCGACCTCCTGACTTCCTATTCGACTCGGCCGACGCGCGCAACCCTTGTCGGATTCTCCTTCCCGTTTATCAGATTTATTTCCGGCAAGCTTTTCTTCTCCTTATTAGCTTCACCTTATTTGAAAAGCCTAGGGTTTGAATGGTTTATCAAGCCTTGTTCAATTGATGGTTGAAACAAAGAAAAACTTCTCGTTTAAATTGGTGTATCATTTTTTAAAGCTAGCGCTCATGTTACCCCTTTGCAACCACAACGTTGAGAGATGTTTTCCCATAATGAAGTTTGTGAAATCCAATTTGCGCATGTGGATGGGTGGTGAGAACTTACGCGATAGTTTGATTTGATATACTGAAAAAGATTTGCTAAAGATTGTTTTCGTAGATGGTTCTATGACGAGATTTTAAAAAATTAAGACCCAAAAAGAACGACTTTAGATATTTGTAATGATAGTTGACGTATTTTTAATGATTATCTTTATTTGGTAATGATATTTGGAATACTTTTGTTGACTACCTTTTGTAATGATATATCGTAATACTTTTGTTAATTATCGTTAGTTTATTACATGTTTTTATACGACTCGAACCCGACCCAAAACAGACCGAAATATTTTTATAAGGTGATAACATCTATAATTCTCCGCCTTCATAAAAAAAAAAATTAAGTCCATCACTAAACAACAAAATAGTAAAATAAATAAAATATAAAATAATATATCATACTAGAGTAGTATAGAGTACTAACGAAGTAATTTGTAGAAAAAAAGTTAAATAATAATAATAATAATAATAATAATAATAATAATAAATAAATAGTTAAAGTTATGGCCTAAGCCCTAAGACAAATTTCTAAAAATAGAAAAAAGAAATATTACTTCTTAAAAGTTCTAAACCTTTATCTTATGTTCACAAGAAGTTATATCATCATCCATTTTCTTAGAGAGATACACTATTAAATTTGGTCTAATCCTTTCATCCCAAGTTGATTTGAACCTGTCTCTATCCCACCTCCCCTATATAGTAATGTTTTCTACCAATCTAACATTATCTATTGTTTGTCTTCTTTTCACGTGTTCAAATCACCTCAATCTCCTTCTCCTAATCTTATATGATACACTAGCTAACCCTAATTTTTCACAAAACACGTTGTTTCTCATTATGTCCAACCTTGTATTCCCACACATTCACCTTAACATTCTCATTATTGCTACCTTCAACTTACGTGCATGTGTCTTCTTGATGGCTCAACAATATGTTCAGTATATTATCGCCAGGCTAACGTGGTTGCACAATATATGTTGAGGACAAATTAATGAATTGCAATTTCGTCTTGTGGTGATATAACTTGTCTAACTACAATTAATATCCATGTGAATGATCTAAAACTTAATTATGCTGCACGTTCATAAATCGGGTAGACAATTAAGAAAGTATTGATGTCTAAATTGATTGTGGCATCGAATGATTTGAGGCCAACAGCCTTAGATCGATGAATGAACTCACAAAAGCTTAATAACCCTTTATTCTAATGTGGGTCATCATGGGTGAAAAGTACATACATTCCTGCCACTTTTGGAGTTCTAAAGTGCAAAAGTTCAACCCCTTTTTTTTTCCTTTTTGTTGATAAAACCACCCTGATGATGATTGAGGAGGTGGATGATTGAAGATAAAGATCAATATGAATCTTTCTTTTTCTTGTTTAGAGAAAGACCAATACACAGTGTTTTTTTTTCTGTAACTTTAGCTTTTAAATATAACTAATTTTTATGGATGAACCCATACCCAAACTATCACTCATGGCCACCTCAGCGCCACATCACCACGCTAACATGTTTTTCATACCCAAAGTGGGTGACCATGAGTGATAGTTTGGGTAAGGGTTCATCTCACTTTTTTTTTAAATGTAACTAAATGTTTTTCATACCCAACTATGTGCAAATGAAGCATCACCCACAACACATGGAAATTGAATGACTAATGAGCCGGATGGTGAACACAATCACAACAAAAAAATTGCGGATGAGGGGGTGGCCTGTTGTTCTCCACGATCCCGCAAGTGCCACCTCATCTGGTGTAAAATTCAAATCATGATTATCATTCAAATGTAAAAGTGATTACAAATTAGTATTTATAGACAAAGAAACATATACGCACTAAACACTAAACATATAACATATAGGCTAAACACTACTTAGACAAGCGTATATGTACATATATGCTGTACGTATACGCTAGTATATCATCTGGGCACCCTCTCCCACATGTATAAATCACAGCTTTAAAATGTATTTAACTGCATTAAATCATACTCGCTAAGGTTATCCTCTGTGGAGGGGGGCAACGTTGCCCCTCCATAGTGCCACATAGGAAACGGGGCTTCAAAGCCCCTCTCCATAACGCCCCACAGTGGTGAAGCCCCTCTCCATTGTTTGTCGCTCCTTTGTTGCCCCATTATATATATAACGTTGCCCCCGAATCCCCCCCCCCCCACACACACCCCAACGCCCACAACGGAAGGTCTAAGAAAGTCTATTTATGTATGACATGTGGGACCCACCAAAGTTTTTCTTTGGAAGATGCATTTGGTCTTGGTTTTAGATTTAACTAAGATTCGTATGTATGTTTAGTATCAGAAACAACAATTCGGTTACGAGCATATGATTGCAAGTTGCTGCCAGAAGGAGAGGAGAATAATATGTGAGTGGTGGAAGGAATAGTTAAACAACATCAAAGATTACGACCCGCGAATTTCTATCTCTGTGCATATCTGGTGGCATTGAGGCTCTTTTTATCTCAAACAAATGACGACTGCAGAAATAGATCCTTCAAATATCTCATGGGACACTAAAGCTAAAAGGTCAAGAAATCCTTTGGTACTGCAGGCGCCATGTATCAAGTCAATATCCACAAATTGGTGAATGATCCAACTGGGATATTCTTGCTCTTTTCACCTTTTTGCTTTCCAAAAGTGAAAAGGTTTCAACATGATGCTTATCTTACACCATTTGTCATCCATCTCATGCTTGTAAATACAGCAAGATTATGGTTAGTGTTGCTCCATTTGCGGAAACTTATTATCTAACTAAACAAACTAACGATAATAAAACACATAATTTCACGCGACTATTGATCGATCATTATATTATCTAGTAGGATTTGAAATTTAATGGCACGGTTTGGCTCAAAAGTTGATGCATAAGTTAAGTAATACTAGCATGGATTTAAGAAATGAGAGCAACAACATCCATGAAAAGAAACCAAAACTGGAAATTTGCATGCTTAATTATAAAGAAGCCTTGAACACACATCACAAGATTTACTACAATACATTATTAGCCTCATGAGTCATGGCATGAATGAAAAAAACCAGTCACAATAAGGAAATTGTGCATCTTCTACTTATTGGTTACCTAGAGGGGCTTTTGATACAAACCATATTAATTTAAAATGAAGGGATAGTGTAGTATCTATCCATCTTCTGTCATTTGTGTTGTTGAAAACATTTGGTCCACTACAATATCAACATTTGTTCGCTTTGCAAATCGGCCTTGGATCCTAGGCCTTGTTTCCGCGTAAGCTTTCCTAGACGCATACCTAATCGTTTTCTCAAATTTCCTTGTTTTTTTCTTCTCTCGGTACCTTAGGACCCGGGCTTCTCGGTCCATTGGAGTAAGTTGTGTCGGCATTTGAATGGATGGGTTTGAGAATATGTCAATTGATACTTCGGTCATCGTTGAGTCTGCTACAATTCCAACTTCCATCGATGACATGGAGACCTGAATTAAAGTAAATTAAACGGATTAAATAGGCCAACTATTCAAGAATCCATAACAAAGCACTAGAGGTGGCAATTCCGATATGACTGACTTATTAAACAGGCCAAATGAAAATTTCGCTAAAAGGAAATTTCCTTTATAAGTATTAAAATTTTAGCGTTTTGTAAACTCACTAACTATATACAAAATGATCTGTTTCAACCCAACTCACTAACACACTACTCAGCCCGTTCACGACTAACCTAGCCACCTAGAAACATACCTTAATAAACTTAGTCGAG
>NW_027501396.1:0-58110 GCF_021521415.1 Bidens hawaiensis | reverse complement strand
AAATGTCGGAAGTAGATGTGAGCCGTTTGATTGCTCAACAGTTAGAGGCGGCGATACCGGATATAGTATCGCGCATCGCCGCCAGTATTAACAATTCGACCAATCCAACCCCTCCGAGCAATCAAACGACCACCAATAATGACGGGGAACAAAATGTTAATCCTCCACAGAATGATAACACGATTCCGAGTAATGACGCACCGCCTAGGGTGGTCGTTACGGACAGTAATGGTCCTATACCAACTGTAGAGACGAACCGTACTGAACCGATTCCTGCATTCAGGGGATGTTCGATCAAAGACTTTATGTTGTGCAAACCTCTAGAGTTTAGCGGGTCTGAAGGACCAAATGGGTTGGTTAAGTGGATCGAGAAAATAGAATCAGTTGTGAACATCAGCAACTGCCCCGAGGACTGTGTTGTAAAGTACGCCACCTGCACATTCACGGACCATGCCTTGACATGGTGGAACACGATAGTGCAGACCCGGGGTCAGGCGGCGACAAACCGCATGACCTGGACAGAGCTTAAGGCTCTTGTACTGGAACATTTCTGCCCGAAAAACGAATTGCAGAAATAAGAAAATGAATTGTGGAACCTGGAGATGCAGGGGGCAGACCATTTGGGTTATACGAACCGTTTTAATGAGTTGTCGCGATTGGTACCATGGTTGGTCACCCCAGAGTCGAAGAGGGTTGAGCGTTATATTTGGGGGCTAACTCCAGTTGTAAGGAGTATAGTCAATTCTGGGGGACACCAGACGTATGAGGGTGCGGTGACGCAAGCTGGTATCGTTACGTATGATTTCGTAAGGAGCGGGTCACTGAAGGTGGCGGGAGAATCCGCTGGGGGAAAGCGGGGTACACATGACCATAGGATCCAGGAAAAGCAGAGCAAGGTAAACGTGCTAGGCCCGCTGCCCAGAACTACGCCATGACTAGTTCGGGCGGAAGGCAGGAACCGCAGACAAGGACGTTTCCCAGGTGTGGGAAATGCGGTTACCAACATGGAGGCGAGTGCAGGGTGGTAGTGTGCCATCGGTGTGGCAGGGAAGGGCACTCCGCACCGAGATGTAGGACAAACCTGAACAACCTAAACCGACAACCGCAACCTATCCGTGCGCAGCCATTTAGGACCCAACCAGCCCGACAACAAAACCCACAAGGAAATCAAGTGATGACCACCAGCCGTGCTTGCTTTGAATGCGGCAGCACAGAGCACTTCAAGAGAAACTGTCTGAAACTGAACCAGGGAGGAAATGGGTGGCAAACCGCGGGTCCGGCATCGTCGTCCAACCCGGCGCGAGGCCGAGCATTTGTGATGGGGGCGAACGAAGCACGCCAGGACCCCAGCGTAGTGACAGGTACATTCCTCGTCTCTGATCATTACGCTTCTGTATTATTTGATACAGGCGCCGATAGAAGTTTTGTTTTTGTTAAATTCCTATCGATTGCAAACCTTCCAATTAGTGAAACCATAGAACCTTACACCGTAGAAGTCGCTAACGGTAAAACCATGATAGTTAATCAGATAGTTCGGAATTGCCCTTTTATTCTGAACGAACAATCCTTTCTGATTGACTTGTTACCGGTAGAATTGGGTAGTTTTGACGTGATAGTGGGAATGGATTGGTTAGCACGTAACAAGGTAGAAATAAACTGTGAAAAGAAAATCGTCAAGATCAGGGTGTCGGATGACGAAGAGGTATTAGTGCAGGGTGAGAAGTCGGGCAATATGATACCGTTTATATCCCACCTCAAGGTGTTAAAATATATAAGCCAGGGATGCGTGGCGTATCTAGCGAGCTTGACGGCCACGGATCCTGAGGAAAAACGGGTGGACGATATTCCAGTGGTACGCGAATTTCCACAAGTTTTCCCAGAGGAACTTCCTGGATTACCGCCAACCCGACAGGTCGAATTCAGAATCGATCTATTACCTCAAGCTGGCCCTGTTGCTTAGGCACCCTACCGACTTGCACCATCAGAGATGCAAGAATTATCCAACTAGTTGCAAAAATTGTTGGATAAAGGATTTATACGTCTTAGTTATTCCCCGTGGGGTTGCACCTGTACTATTCGTGAAAAAGAAGGACGGGAGCCTTAGAATGTGCATTGATTACAGGGAGTTGAACAAGTTAACAATCAAAAATAGGTATCCTCTTCCCCGAATTGATGACCTGTTCGACCAACTGCAAGGTGCGAGCTACTTCTCAAAAATTGATCTTAGATCGGGATACCATCAGGTTAGAATTCAGGAGGAGGATATCCCAAAAACCGCATTCCGGACTCGCTACGGCCATTACGAGTTCTTAGTTATGCCTTTTGGGCTAACAAATGCGCCAGCAGTGTTCATGGATCTCATGAATCGAGTCTGTAAACCCTACCTCGATAAATTCGTCATCGTGTTTATTGACGATATTTTGATATACTCGAAGAGTAAAGAAGAGCACGAGCAACACTTAAGATTAATTTTAGAGCTTCTAAATCAGGAGAAGTTGTATGCAAAATTCTCCAAGTGTAACTTCTGGTTACAAGAAGTGCAATTCCTTGGTCACGTTATAAACCATCAAGGAATACACGTTGATCCAAGTAAGGTTGAAGCAGTTAAGAATTGGCAAGCGCCTAAATCGCCAAAGGAAATCCGCCAATTCTTAGGCTTAGCTGGATATTATCATCGATTTATAGAGAAATTTTCCAGCATCGCCCAACCTTTAACCCTTCTGACCCAAAAGGATCGAAAGTATGAATGGGGTGAAGAGCAGGAAACGGCGTTTCAAACGCTAAAACAAAGATTGTGCTAAGCGCCGATCTTAAGTCTCCCTGACGGAGACGATGGTTTTGTCGTGTATTGTGACGCATCCCGGAGAGGGTTAGGATGCGTGTTGATGCAAAATAATAAGGTTATAGCCTATGCTTCTCGACAGTTAAAAATACACGAGAAAAATTACACTACTCATGACTTAGAACTGGGAGCAGTTATCTTCGCACTTAAAATCTGGAGACATTATCTCTACGGTACAAAGTGCACCATCTTCACCGATCATAAAAGTTTGCAACACATATTCGATCAGAAAGAACTGAATATGAGGCAACGAAGATGGGTCGAGTTGTTAAGCGACTATGACTGTGACATCCGTTATCACCCCGGCAAGGCTAACGTCGTAGCCGATGCCTTGAGTAGGAAGGATCGGGTTAAGCCATTGCGAGTGCGAGCACTGGAAATGATAGTCCAGTCGAACCTTTCGGACCTGGTTCGAGTCGCTCAACGCGAGGCGTTGAAAGAGGAACAATTGGAAAAAGAGGGACTTTACGGTAACGAGAAGAATTTCGAACAGCGCGTGGACGAAATTCTCTATTTCAAAAATCGGATTTGGATCCCGACCCTCCATGACCTTCGAGAATTAATCATGGACGAAGCGCATAAATCGAAATATTCCATACATCTGGGATCGGATAAGATGTACAAGGATGTGAAGGAGTTCTACTGGTGGCCGGGTATGAAAAAGGATATAGCCACATACGTCGGCAAGTGTACGACGTGTGCGAGGGTTAAAGCGGAGCACCAGAAACCCTCGGGGATGTTACAACAACCGGAAATTCCCGAATGGAAATGGGAGCAAATCACGATGGATTTTGTGACACATCTCCCTAAGACGTCCCGTGGACACGATGCAATTTGGGTAATCGTGGATCGACTAACCAAGTCGGCACATTTTATTCCGGTTAGAAATAATTATAACACCGAAAGACTTGCGCAGATTTATATAAATGAAATTTTGTCTCGTCATGGGATACCCATCTCAATCATCTCCGATCGAGATAGCCATTTCACCTCCAATCTTTAGCAAGCTGTACAAGAAGCGCTGGGAACGCGTATTGATCTAAGCACAGCTTACCACCCTCAGACCGACGGTCAGTCTGAGAGGACCATCCAAACACTGGAGGATTTGCTTCGTGCATGCGTACTGGATTTTAAGGGAAATTGGGATCAACATCTCCCACTCGTTGAATTTTCCTATAATAACAGTTACCATAGCAGTATAAAGGCAGCACCTTACGAAGCATTGTATGGACGGAAGTGCCGATCACCACTCTGCTGGACTGAAGTGGGCGACACATAGGTTATTAGATCAGATCTGGTCCAGGAAACGACCAGCAAAATCCTTGAAATTAAGAACAATCTGAAGGCCGCACGGGATCGGCAGAAGAGTTATGCCGATACCCGTAGAAAACCGTTATCATTTGAGAAAGGTGATAAAGTGTATTTGAAAGTATCACCTTGGAAAGGAGTAGTCAGATTTGGAAAGGCGTGGAAGTTAGCCCCTAGATACATTGGACCATTCGACATTACTGCAAAAATCGGTCCTGTAGCATACCGATTAGAACTGCCTGATGAATCAAGTGCAGTTCACAACGTGTTTCACGTGTCGAACTTGAAAAGGTGTCTGTCGGATGAGACATCGGTGTTACCACTAGAGGGTGTCCAATTAAACGATAAGCTTAATTTCGTAGAGGAACCCATAGAAATAGTGGACGGGAAAATCAAGCAACTTAGACACAATAAGATCTCGTTGGTCAAAGTTAGATGGAACTCGCAACGAGGCCCAGAATATACATGGGAACGAAAGGACGAATTTCGGAAGAAATACCCCCACCTATTTCCTCAAAAGGAAGTAGTTGACGCGTAAAATTTCGAGGACGAAATTTTTGTAACGGGGGGAGAATGTAACGATTCCGGCAAATTCATGTATACCCTAGCCGGAATATACCATTTATGTGTTATTTAATACTGAATATATGAATTATAATGTGTTTATACGAGTATATAAGATTCACAGTACGAATTATACTCGAATGTACAGCTAGTCGTATTGGAATTACTATTAACCGATGAACGGTTATTGAAACCCGAACGAATCGGGGATTACATTATAGACGAAATATATGATGTTTAGTAAGGTTTACGAAGTATTAAAGCTTCGGGATAAGTGAATTATAGCACAGAAAAAGGATTTCGATTTAATGGTACGTCGGTACGTTAAACGAAACATTTAATATCAAACCAAGCAAGAGACGATCGATCAAGCCGAAAAAGATGCACAATTACCGACAATATGATGTGTTAAGTCAATAAATGTTATGGTTTAAGTTTTTAAAGTTTTTAAATCGGTTTTATATAAATTTTATTTTTAAGCCGAAAAACGACCGTTTTGGCCTCGTTTTGAGCGGAATTAAACGTTTAACCGAAAAACGAACTGAACCAGATTATCCACAACATTATCCGGATTACGCAATCCGAATGTGTGGCCAAGATTTGAGATGTGGGCCCCACCCCACACCATAACATGGACCGATCGGTCCACTTGATACACTTTAACATATCATTTTTTTTAACATCTCAACTCTCCAAATCCTCTCAACCCTACATACATTCAACCAAAAACCTTTGATTTCTAACAAGATTCACAAGGTATAAACATGGTTTTAATGGTTGATTCATAGTTTTAACTCCATAATCTTGAGAAAATGAGGTTTCAAGTGGAAAATGGGTGAAAACCCGAGATGAAACCGATTCTTGCATGATCAAGTGATGTATACAAGTTATACAAGGGATCTTGGTCCAAGAAAGGAGTTAAAAGAGTCAAAAACGAATTTTTACGGTTAAAATCTTTGTTTTGATGTCTTAACCGAAACCATGAAAGAAATGGCTTGATTGTGGGTGTAACTTGCTTGGTGTGGTGTTATTGTGCTTGTAGGTGTTATATCTAGTTGCTAGCAAAGGCTAGAAAGCAAGATCTTGGCGATCTAAAGCTAGAAACACAAGGTAGTTCGGTTTTTCGTATGATTTATATGATTTGGACAGATTGTGATAGACTTAGAGTTGGGTCATGAAATTTCACAGAGATGATCTACACATGAAAATATGAGATCTGTGAAATTTTGGTAATTTTTAGATAAAGGATGAATATTTGGTGAATTTAATGCTCGGTTTTGGCTAAAAATGGTGAAAAATAGCTAAACATCATGAAAAATTCTGGAAAATTCAGATAAGTTTCTTATAACATATAAAAGTCACACACAAAATTTCAGGTCCATTGGAGGAGTCTAAGTAGGCTTTTCGGTAAAACGAGTTCTAGGGTTTTCTAGCTTGGTTTTGGTGAAAATTGCATGAAAAATGAGATTTTGGTTTTGGAAAAATTACAGGGAACTATGTGGATGGCAGGGGGTCATCCCAGAAAAATTTGGGATTTTTCTAAGGTCGTTTGGTATTTTCGACATATTTGGTGTTTCAATGACGTTTAAAAATAGATAAATAAATGTTAAATATAAAAATTAATTCTGGAAATATTTTTATAAAATTCCTTACTGTCAAAAAGTGATTTGTTCAAAATTTCAAGATCCGAGACTAAGCGGATATTTATTTGTGCTAAAAAGAACATAAAAACAAACTTTTAAAGCTTAAAACGCGTAAACCGGCAAAGTTCGCCTAAGCGAGCTGACCGGTGTATAAAAACCTTAAAAATGAACTATTTTCATGAAACTAAGTTAATCAAGTAAAAATAAATCATCCGAAAATAATTCGGATGATTTGGGTAATTTTACCCGATTTAGCAGTTTCCGGTATATTAAAGACGGAAACGGGCCCCGCGGCCAAACGGGGTGTCTAAACCGAGCTCTAATTTCACCACTTTAATTAAAATATCAGTAACAACTATTTTCGGGTCGTATGTGACCAAACTCATTTTTGAAAACATAAAGACGGATAACCGTGCTAGGCACGCAAAACGAGAAAACAAACTAATGGTAGTTTTGACTAAAGAACTCTAAGTGATATCACAATCTAAGTCCTGAGAAGTGTTTCGGGGTTAACATTGTCCCCGGATCGTGTACGGTACTGGGTTAACAGTGTCCCCAGACGTACCGGTTAACACGAATTTAAGTTATATTAATAGAAATTGTCTAGTAACGACTTAGGGATCGTATTACAGATCCGGACCGGTAGCCGCGCACAGTATTACATCTTTACTCACGAAAAGGTGAGTTTCACGAGCCCCTTTTTACTGAACTGTTTTAAATATTTTCTCGGGGCGGAAAGCATGTTTTTATCAAAGTGTTTAAGTACATGCCGATCGCATGGAAATGAATGTATTTATATAATGTTTATTGTACGGGAATCGTACGGTAATGTATTAAGATGGTAATTGTCTGAGTTGCTAATATTGTAAGGCCCGAAACAGTGTTCTGGGTTAACAGTGTCCCCAAAGGTTATTAAATGTATTTCTGGGTTAACAGTGTCCCCAGAGGTTATTAAATGTATTTCTGGGTTAACAGTGTCCCCAGAGGTTATTAAATGTGTTTCTGGGTTAACAGTGTCCCCAGAGGTTATTAAATGTGTTTCTGGGTTAACAGTGTCCCCAGAGGTTATTAAATGTGTTTCTGGGTTAACAGTGTCCCCAGAGGTTATTAGATGTGTTTCTGGGTTAACAGAGGTTTCACTTGTAGGCTCAGCATAATTACATCGCTAATTTATGATTATTATAATGATTTGTCATGGTTTATTTAAATTAGTGAAACTCACCAACTATTCGTAGTTGACCCGTTTTCTTTACATGCTTTCTAGGTATACCCAAATTGGAATGAGTGATACGTGCTTGATGATGTGTGCTATTTTGTGGAAGCTTAAAGGTCTATATTTTGTATTAAACATGTTAACGTACTATCGGTAAAACTTATGTGATAACGCCTAGACGGTAACGAAACTCGGAACAATGTAATACGTTTAAATTAATGTAGTGGTGTTTTCTTTACAAGCAATGTTGTTGATATCAGATGTGTCTGTTGCATCCCGTTTACGTTTCCGCTGCGGTTACGGGGTGTTACAATCCTCAAGCTAATGGTCAAGCAGAGTCTAGTAAAAAAATCATCATCAACAATCTGAAGAAGAAATTGGGGTCCAAGAAGGGAAAATGGGCTGAAGAACTACCATTTGTTCTGTGGACTGATAGAACCACTTCAAAAAATGAAACGGGACAAACACCTTTCTCTTTGGTGAGATGGGCCAAAGCTGTTATCCCTACAGAGATGGTGATCCCCACAGCAAGAACTAGCATCCAAGATACTAAGTCCAACAACCAAAGCCTTACTGAAGACCTCGATACCATTGATGAACTTAGAGATCTTGCCAAGATCAGGATGGCAGCATACCAACAAAGAATAGCCAAATCCTACAACAAGAATATCAGGGTTCGAAGATTCCAAGTAGGAGATATGGTATTGAGAAAAGCATTTCAGAATACCACTAACCCAGCAGATGGAAAGCTAGCTCCAAAGTGGAAAGGTTCTTACCAGATTGATTCGGAGGCAGGAAAAGCGGCCTACAGGTTAATCACTATGGAAGGTGTTCCTATACCAAGAGCTTGTAATGCTATCCACCTCAAGGCGTATTTTTGTTAGTATACTTAACTGGTATGATAGTATCCTTAAGATGAAGGTATGTTCCCTTATCTATTCTTACATTTTTTCTCTTATCTAACACCCACCTTTCATCAAGAGCTTAGTGTTTTGCAGTTATCCTAAGGACACGTTGTCTCGACAACAGTCAGAGGCTGATCACCTCCAACACGAATATGATATCCCTTATATCCCCCAAGGTTTAAAGGTCTTCACCTTTCCAACGAACGCCAGGAGCACATGAAAATGATATCCCGGATATCTCAAAAGGTTTAAAGGTTTTCACCTTTCTAACGACGCCTGGAGCGCACGATGATTCGGATATAGTTTGAGACAGGCTGACCAGACTAGCTGACAATCTGTCTGTTGTTGGCTATATACCGGATCCTTAAGATAAGTGGTAAACGTGTCAGACATATGGTTTATAACATTTTCATGTTATATAAGGTTTATAACACGTTCGTGTTATCTAAAGTCTTGGCATAATCATGCCCATGCGTTTGGGACCTTCCCCAGTTTTATCTCAAGTAAAGGCATTTTCATGTCTCTAAAGTAAAGGCCTATTCGCCAGTAAAAAGGCCTAGTCGCCAGTAAAAAGGCTTTATCGCCAGTTAATGGGCCTTGTAGCCAGAATTATCTAACTTTGTCTTGACAGATCGCTAGATCTATGAAGGTTACTAAGTTGTTTTTGACTTAGTAAAACTCCAGAAACATGAAACTCCAAAAAGCTCAACAATAAGGGAACATCATATGATCTCTAAGAAGGTACTCCTTACACTTAGTTCTATCACTCAATTTATAATAATTCTTTTGGTTTGACTGTGATAAATCGCACAAGACACAAGGATATATTATCCTAATAATTCTTTTGATTATATTTTCTAAATACGTAAAAGTATTTTATGTTCAGGATATATGATCCTCGGGATATTTTAAAGTCTTAAAAGATACTTTTTCTGAAACTCTAAATATTCAAGATAAACTATCCTCGAAGTAACTTAATTCAGAAAATTAAAAACATGTGATATTCCAACTAACACTTGCAAGATATTGAATACGATGCTTAAAGCCAAAAGATTGTATTATTAACTAACCATAAGTGCAGGAAATTAGAAAGGAAACATCCGGGATCCCCCACCCAAGTATTGCCAGATGTTCAAAAGTTAAGATAACATGGGCTTCGTCTTGGAAAGTCAAGATCCCTCCACCCATGTATCCTATTATCCTAAGCTTACTTGTTCAAGACAGGAAAATAAAAATTGTTCGAAAACCATTACATCAAACCACAAACACATAAACCTTAAAAAAATTGGGCTCAAGCTTTTTCTTTACCGCCATCACTACCCAATTGCACCTCATCACCAACAGCCTTCACCGCTCCCTTGATCGCCACATCCACTGCCTCCTCAGCAACCTTCTCTGCTCCGCTCAGACCAGCCTCCTCTACCTCTTCCCCATTCAGCTCAGCTAAGACCCTTTCCTAACCAGCTACATCCCAAAAGGGAGTGTCCAAACCAGCTTCCGTCGCTTCTTTAGCCATCCTGAGCCGGGATTGGAATACGAAAACAGCAGCTGAATTTTTCGCCCCCTCCATATCCTCATAAACCTTTACCAAGCATTCAGCCTCTTGATGGACCAGCTCCTTCTTGGCCAATGACAGCTCCAATTTCATGTCGTCCAGCTCCTTGGTCTTCTTATCAAGAAGACCGGTCTTTGTGACCCCTATCTTTATCAGTTCGGAGATACGAGTATGGGCTTCATGGAGTTCAAGGCTCAAGGTAGCAAACAGGGAGGAAAGATACTCGAAGCCCTACAAGGATAAAGGATCCTCAATATAAATTATCCTCAAGATATAAGAAATCATGACAAATTAAAAAGATACCTGCTGAGTCTTATTCATGGCATCGTGGAAATCAACATCGTGCACGGGAATGGATTCACTGGTCTCTTGACTCTTCCACTTTTTAGAGCCCTTTGCGCGGCTGCCTTCAGGTCGAGGGATAGAAGTGGGGACATGTTCCTTCTTAATGGTGCTTCGGGTAGTTACCATGCTGTCAATATCTTCAAGAGCGAAAGCAGAAGCAGACTTGCCTACAAATACACAGGTTAGTATCTCTGATCCTTAAAAATCATACTAACATCTCGAATGTTTCTTACCAGACATAACGGAACTTGAGGACAGAGATGGTTCATGAAAGCTTGACTGGAAATGAAACGTCCTCTCTTCCTCGTCAATGAGAAAGAAAAAGGTAAGCTTATCCTCGATTTCTCCGGTGGGAGGGGCAATCTCGAAGAACTTCAAAGCTGCAAAAAATAGAAATATCAGTCACAAAGATGTCAATGTAAATCTTCAAGATAAAGTATCCTACTTTTGGAAGCCCAGAGATAAGGAAGATTATCAGACTGTGGGAGAGAATCTCTCCTAACAAAAAAGAATTGTCTCTTCCACTGGTCATTGTTCTGGGTGTTTTTCAGAACAAGCGGGGTTTGTCCAGATTTGGTTTTAAAAAGGTATCTTGAAGATCCATGGCTGCGAAGATTGTACACGGACGCAAGCTCAGAAAGGGTAAAGTCAAGAACGTGATCAGCGATCAATCTCTCCAGAACCAACAATGTCCTCCAAACCATCGGCATGGTTTGGGCGAAACTAAGACCCGTTCTAGAAAAGAACTATGTGGTAAAGGCAGGAAATGGGTACGAAAAGCCGATTTTAAACGGCAAAAACGAAAAACAGATCCAGGTTTTTGAAGCATGGTCAGAAGAGAGGGTGGCATCGAAAGGTCTAAAAATTGTTCGTGGAGGAAAACATCCTCGAGACCGCAGATTAGCGATATCGGCATTACCAAAAATGCATATCTCACTTGCTGGACTAGCAGGGAGATTTTGCGATATGAAATCTTCGACACCAGATTCATGGAGTTTCGGACTCATGATTTGAGAAGATGAAAAGCAAGAGAAATAAGAAAAAATATTATTACCTATGAAGACGGTGGAATGAATTGGGAATATTTATCTCGGATAAATATAGATGTTCAGGAATCACGGATGACGGACACGTGTAGCCAAGATCGTCCACACATGCAGAGATTTAAAATTCAAATTTCAAAATTTTACAGCTGTAATGCATTTCTACAGCCGATAAAATTTGGGGACAATTGTTAGGGCACGGATTTTCAGTATCCTTAGCAAACATTATATTCAGAACAAATCCAGGATGCAGTATCTTCTAAGGTAATAGGTATCCTAATTATGTTATATAACTAACGCATAGTCTGCTAGTTTCCTTGTTTACCAGGTCAAAGGTAGTTGCCATGATCTCCCAAGGACTTGCACTTGCCGTTATTAGAGCGTGGCCAATAAGGAAATTTACTGATTAAAAGAATTAACGGCTAATTGGACTCATTCCAAAGTTTCCTAAATTATAGGTCATATTGTTAGTTTTGTTTTTGTATAAATAGAGCTACAACCTTTGATCAAAACACACTCCAGCACTCGAGGACTTACTAGTACTCGCATTCTTTGTAATCACGATCAAGTTTGAGCTCCACACTTGTAATCACCTTCATTATTAATAAACCGGTGGTGATAGTTTTCACCACCCGGGGTTTTTTGCTTGTTATCCCAAGGATAACGAGTTTTTTCCTCGCAACCAATCCTCGTGTTCAAGCACTTTTACGTTCATTTCATACAAGCACCAAGTCCTGATTACTAATTTGGTTACGAAATCGTTGTTGTTAATTTTTGACCAAAACAATTATTATTATTATTATTATTATTATTATTATTATTATTATTATTATTATTATTATTATTATTTACTTACCTAATTACCAAACTACCCCTTACCCCAAATAATTATAACCGCCCCCCAGACCCCCTTCACTTCCTTCCCGTCCCTTTTCTTCTTCCCAGCGACCGCCGCCGCCATCCTTAATAATTCCAGCCACCTCCCTTGCTCCATTTCCAGCCAAGCATGGCGACGTGAACGAGTGGCACAAGGTTCAAAACTAGTCGCTACGCATCACCAGGAATTCGCATCGGAGAACGATTCACGCGAAATGATTCGCGTCGCATCGGAATGATTCGCGCCGCATCGGATGATTCGCGTCGCATGAATTATTCTCATGGTATGCGAATTCCTTTGGCGGTCGGTTCGGAGTTGTTTGCTCTTTCCAGTTGGGTTCGGATCTTGCAGGAGAAATGAATCAGTTGAGGGTTAAGGTTCTGATGTTTGTAATTTGGATCCAGTTCTCAAAGGTTCGGGTCTCATGGGTTTAACGAGCCAGCCGAAGGGTCTGGACACGCGACCCACTAAGTTAATCATGGTTCAGATCTGGGTTCCATTCGTTTGCACCGAGCGTCGGCTACAGCCGTGCTCTCCCTCAAGCTGTTACACTTTATTATTATTATTATTATTATTATTATTATTATTATTATTATTATTATTATTATTATTATTATTATTATTATTATTATTATTATTATTATTATTATTATTTGTATCTTGACAAACCCCTTGTTGTTGTTATCATTGTTATTATTACTAGATTCGATTGAAACCCGTCTATATCGGTTCGTTTATGTCGGTTTGACTCGGTTCAGTTGTTATTAATATTACAACAAGAAAATGAAACGAAAATGAATATAAATTGTTTACCTTTTGGTGTGATTGAACTAGATCTAGGATGGATGAGATTGGATTTGGGAATGTTTGGTACATGGGGATTTGTGTGTGTGTATGGGTGTGTGTGATAATGATTGGGTAAATGATGATGGAATGATGAGGATAAGGATAAGATTGGGTTTAGGAGTTTAAATAGGCAAAACCCAAAGGCTTTTGGGCCCAAAAATATGTTTAAGTCCACTAACCATAATAATCTTATCCTATCTTATTATTTAATTAATTCAAACGACGCCACACGATTCGATAACTAAAATAAAATTCGCGACATTTTATTTGTTTATTTATTACTGAAACGAGGACATTACAAGTCTCCCCCCCTTAAAAAGGTTTCGTCCCCGAAACCTATCTATTACATAAATAACTAAGGATAGAACCTACGCATTTCCACCTCTGTTTCCCATGTTGCATCAGATCCTTTACGATGTTTCCAAATCACCTTAACTAATGGAAAAACCTTGCAACGAAGTTTTTTATCCTTTCGGTAAACGATTTCAACTAGCTGCTCGATGTAATTCAGTCGCTCATTTACCTCTATGTCCATCAACAGCACGTGAGACGTGTTGTCTGCAAGACACTTCCTTAAGTAAGAAACGTGAAGTAGAATTAATCCCTTCCAATTCTGTAGGTAGATCAAGCTTATACGCAACCTCTCCTACACGAGCTATGATCTTAAACGGTGCAATATACCTCGGACTCAATGTTTCTCTCTTCCTAAAACGAATGATACCTTTCCATGGTGTTGGGTCGGATTGTTGATAAGAAAGATTGGAATCTTCTAAACCTCCTCAGAAAACAGCTAAGTATGGACTTCGAGCAAGCCTAGACGATCGAGCATGGTTTTACTACTTCGAGCAAGGTCTTCAGGACTTTAAATGGTTGATTCTTCCAAGAGTTAAGGCTTCGAGCAAGCTACACTTCATCGAGCAAGAGTATTCTTCTATCGAGCATGGATTGCCAATCGAGCAAACAACTTGATCATACAAGTTTTAGCTAAGTGTTACGAGCATAGGATGATCGAGCACATGGGGACAAGCATGGATGAAATAAGAAGATGTCACGTGATCAAAGCAAGGACTTCGAGCACAGTTCAGTTCCCTGAGCAAGATTTACATCCGAGCATGCTAAAGATTGCTCAATAAGTCTATGGACAAGACAGAAGACATCAAGAGGAATGAAGCTTGCTGGAGGAGAATATCTTCACTGAGGATATTCTAAGTAAAGTATGCTCGAGGACACTCATTGAGCATACCTTGCGTAGTGAGTCTGCTCGAGCAAGATTGGTACCTTGCTCGAGGACTCAACACTTGTATTAGTTTGTCTTTCATTATGTAATGATTAGGAACTTCTAGAAGGAATGTAAGGGTCTAAAAATAGGGTCCTAGGTTTCCATTTAGGGCACGGATTACAACGCACACAATACGAGAAACATTCTAAAAGAATATTCTATTTGTTTCCTCGTACAGCCACCGTCACCGTCATACACGAAACCCTAGGCATTCCTTTCACTGTTGTATTAAATGATATATTAAATGCAGTGAATTTTTGTCTTTGATTGTGTTCTTATTGATTATTTATTCTCGTTTTGTGTCCGATATATCACACCTTCGTTCCCACTTGTTGGATATCCTGATTCCGCGGGGATATCCAATAGGCCTTTGTGTTACAGAGTCGTCGTGTTCTTGTCAACCTCTTCTTGAGGTTTCACCCAACTCACGGTCCTGAAAAGTGGTATCAGAGCTTTGGAAGCTCGCTGAAGGCCACAGGACAGAAGGTTTGTGAAAAAGCTTGAAGCTTTACTCTATTTCTCTGCTATAAATCCCAGATCTACTGAAATGGAAGACCAAGAAGTCTCTACCACCAAGATTCCTCGATTGCTTGGACAAGAAAACTTCATCAATTGGAAGGTGCTCTTCGAAGCAGCTGTAAACTAAAACGACCCAGGGCTTTGGACTTCTGTCACTGACGGAAACTATGTTCCGTCGACTGCTCCGAACAACAATGCCACCGTTGAGCTAAAGACGAAAAAGAGAGATGACAAAGCACTATTTATTCTGAAGTTAGGTCTGTCTTGGGAGATACTGACAACCGTCAACCATCAGAAAACTGCTAAAGAAATGTACGATGCAGTTATTGATATGTTTGAAGGAAATACTGAACTAAGAGATATCAAGAAAGATAGACTGAACCAACAGCTTGATAGGTTTAAGTTTAAGGATGGAGAAAGACTGAAATCAGCTCTGCAAAGGTTTATGGTGATTGTTAACGACATAAGAACAACTGACCTGCAGATCTCATATTTCGAGCTAAACAAGAAGCTTTTATCATTTTTGTCTGGTGAGTGGTACACAGCCATCAAATTCATCAAGGAAAAAGTGAGTTTCCCCAACTTTAAGTTGGATGATGTGATTGCATTTCTCAAGGCTGTAGAACATGAGATGATCGAAAACCACATGATTAGGGAAGATAAGCCCAGTTTTCAAGTGAAAAATGCTCTAGTAGCTCCTCTAGGAAATCTCTCAATCAAGAACCAGCTGCCTATTGTTGAAGAGCCCTCTGAGACAAATTCAACTTGTGGAGGTCAGCCAAGATTTAATGTTCAGCTAATACAAGATGATGTTGCCTCAACAGCAAGTGATCAGTCAACATTTATGCAGAACAACACAAATCAAGGAACAAACTACCAAGCTTTGTTATCCATGTTTACTGAGTCATATCATGCCTTTGTGGTCAAGAATCTGATAAACACAAGCATCGTACTGGAAGATCTTAAACAAATAGATGCTGATGATTTGGAGGATATGGACATAAATTGGCAGGCAGCCATGTTGGCTGTAAGAAGCAAGAAATTATACAACCAAACTGGAAGATCAAGCTTCAATGGACCAAATGAGAGAATAGGTTTTAACAAATCTATAGAAATCTGCTACAACTGTTAACAACCAGGACACTTTGCAAGAGAGTGCAACATGCCAAAGCAAGTTGGTAATCAAGTTTATTAGAATCAATTTTATTAGAATCAAATCAGAATTTCCAACATCAAAGAAATCAGATCGCCAACCAAAACCCCTATCAAAACCAAAACAGACCCCAACAACAAACCTTTCAAACCGAAAGAAACAATTAACTACATATTCACACTAGTCATAACAGAGTTAATCAGAACAATGTGAGTCAGATTAGGGATCAAGGAAATGTTGCAGTGACAAGGGTGCCTCAGGACGGGGAGTATGATTGGAGTAACCACGTACTGAGATTGAGAAGGCGAATGTTGCCTTTATGGCCAAAGTACAGGACAAGCCAGAATCATCTAATGCACAGGTACAATTTGATATTTCAATTTCTGACATTCTTATTATAATTGATGAATTAAATCAGGAAGTTGGAAAATGGAAAATGGAAAATTGAGTGTGGAAGAAAGGAAGCATTCTTGAATGTGAATGAAGCCAGTGAAGCAACTTATGAGAATTAAATCAAGGGGCTTGAAGAAGACTGTATGCAGGCATACCGAACCCAATCAAAAATGGCAGTTGAAATTGAGGGTTTGAAAAAGATGTATGCTGAAGAGAAATTGAAGAATGCTGATTTGTTAATTCAAATGGAATTCTTGAAGAACCTTGTTTCTACAGGAAATATAGTAGGTTTTGTGGATAAAATGACAGTGGAAGAGAAATACAAAAAGGTGTCACCACCTTTATGTGATAGCTACCCACTGAAAGTAGACAAGGAGAGCAGGAGTGGATATCTGAAACAATTCAAGAATGTGTTGATGATAAATTTTATTTTGTAAAACAGTATGGATGATGTGTTTGTGAATATGAATGAAGAATTTGCGGTGAAACAGAATGAGGAACTAGGGATGAAGAAGAATGTAAAGAAGGAAAGTGAGAAAAAGAAATGGAGTGAATACTCAAGTGAAGAAAGTAACTGCAGTTGTGGGAGCACAAAATCATCTAAGGGCAAGAAGAAAAAGGGATCCAGCAAGAAGAAAAGTTAAAAGATTCCTCTTCTGCCAGAAATGACTCCAAAGTTGAAAAGGCACTATGAAAAGATAAGAAAAGAACATGTGGTGTTTGACATCTGTGAACCAGAAATCAAAAGAAGAAATGAAGAGGCAATGAAATCTTCTTATGATCAGTCACATCCTCCAATCTATCCAGTCTTCTCAAACCATGAACAATTTGACATTGGAGATGTGAAGTATGTACCAATGATAAGATTTGTTGGAGAAGAAAATGGAAGTTGTTCAACAACCCCATCCAAGTTGAAGCCTGTAGTGTTTGTTAAAGAGAAATATCATCTAGAGCCTGATCTGAACAAACCAATCAAAATGGACTTCAGCAACTCTCTGTGTCTAAAAACTTCGCTAGGCTTTGACTTCCCCAAACCTAGTGACAGAATAAAGACAAGCAATTGCTTGAAGACATGGGGAGCTATGCCAAGGTCTGGTGCAAGAAATGTGATGCCTATGGCCATCTCTTGCTTGTTTGAAGAGGAAGAGTTTGTGGTTCCGGATGTGGTTTGCGGTTTTGACATGAAAGGATATAAGGAGATGTATCATAAATATCTGAATGAAGAGAAGAAAAGTTCAATTGATGAAGAGAATAGATCAGTGCTGGAAAGGAGACTGAAACAAGTGCTAAAAATCAAGGATGATGCAAAGAAATCAAACAAACCTACAAAAAACAATAGGTCAATTGATAAAGGAAATGCAAAGATAAGACCTAGTGTTCTGAATGGGGATGAAAATTTCTTGATGAAGCAGGGTTATGAACCAAGAGGATTTCAATGGAAGACTAACCAGGAGTTGTCTCAAAAGAAAGACTGTGATTGAGCAAATTGAAAACACAACCATATCACAAGTTGTGAAAGTTGGATCAGAATCAGACTCAGATGAAGAAGGTGAAGTTGTCTATGAAGACCCACTTCCACTTCCAACTCCTGATGAATCTTCATCTGAAACTGAATTACAAACTAATGCAGTTTGTAACTCATAATCCAACTTATTCCTGTTTGTGTGTTTGTGCAGGAACAGTCCTTGAATAGTAATGATTTATGGTACATGGACAGTGGATGTTCTAGGCACATGACCTGTGACAAGAGTGCACTGATCAATTATGAAAGAAAATATGAAGGGCCAGTTACTTTTGGGAGTGATGAAAATGGAGGAAAGATTGTTGGAAGAGGAACACTTACCAATAGAAAGGTATCCTTTGAGAATGTGCTGCATGTTGAAGGACTACAATACAATCTACTCAGCATTTCTCAAGTTTGTGATAAAGGGTACAAGGTGGCCTTCAATGATGAACACTGCCCGATTTTGAAGCCTGAGTTTGTGATTCCAACTGAGATGATCATGATGATGGATCCAAGAAATGGCACCCTATATGAACTAAGAATGAATGCTGGTACATCTAGAGGTGGTTCATGCTTTGTTTCCAAAGCCACTGAAAATGAGACAAAACTGTGGCATAGGAAGATGTGTCATGTCAACTTGATAAACATGACCAAGCTAGTGAAAGGTGAACATGTTGTTGGCCTTCCCACAAGAGAATTCAAGCTTGAGGAAAAATGCACATCTTGCCTCAAAGGAAAACAACATAAATCCTCACATAAGAGCAAAATGATAAACACCATTGATGAGGTATTGGAATTACTACACATGGACTTGTTTGGTCCAGTAAGTATTCCAAGCATTGGAAATAAGAGATATTGATTAGTGATCACAGATGATTACTCAATATTTACTTGGGTATATTTTATGGGCAGCAAAGATGAAACCCCAGAATTGATCAGAACCTATATGTTGAAGATGGAAAATCAGCTTGAGAGGAAGGTCAAAGTCATTAGAAGTGACAATGGGACATAATTCAAGAATGGAACAATGGAAGAATTCTGCACTTCTAAGGGATATATCAACAATACAATGCAACTAGAACTCCTGAGCAAAATGGTGTTGCAGAAAGAAGAAACAGAACATTAATTGAAGCTGCAAGAACCATGATTGCTGATGCAAATCTGCCAGTCACTTTCTGGGCAGTAGCAATCAACACAAGACTCCATATGAGGTTATCTTTAAAAGAAAGCCTTATGTGAAGTTCTTAAAGCCTTTTGAATGCAGATGCTCACTGTTGAATACAAGGGATTATCTGAACAAATTCCAGTCAAAATCACTGGAATGCTTCTTTGTGGGATACTCATCTCATTCAAAGG
Organism: Bidens hawaiensis; assembly: GCF_021521415.1. Lineage (NCBI taxonomy): Eukaryota > Viridiplantae > Streptophyta > Magnoliopsida > Asterales > Asteraceae > Bidens > Bidens hawaiensis. Next base: position 38,765 of record NW_027501396.1, on the reverse strand, counting down.
TTTATAGAGTCTATGTGAAGGAGCATATAGTGGTTATTAAGTCTTCAAATATAATATTCAATGAAAACCACTTCAATAATGTTGAAGGGCCTAAATAGCTTTTTGACTTGGAGAAGATGATCAAGTCTTTCAAAATTTACAATGAAGATATGGATGACAGCATGTACAGAACCAGCTTTGAAGACAAAAGGAAAACAAAAATAAGTTGATCTGGACAAGCTATGGTCATCTATTGCTCCTAATCTAAATGGATTTAACTTTGAGAGAAGCAACCAAGAAGCTGTTGAAGTTAAGATAAATGGACAAGATGCTGCAATTGAGGTTTCTAATGAAGGTCCAAGTGATGTGGAGAGTGAACCCATTCACAGTCAACAACCTGTTCAGCCTGGAGTAACAAATCAATTTGAAGACAGGTTTCAGTCTTTGTTTGACTCCCTGCAAATTGGGTCAAATTCAAGCAGCTGATGAAGCTCAAGAGAGAAATGAAAGTGAAATTGCTGAGCTAAATTTGACCAATCTAGAGACAGAAGTGTCTACACAACAATTTGTGCAGACTACCTCTGTTGAAAGAAATCACCCTGCAGAGAATATCATAGGAAACTTGCATGAAAGAGTGACAAGAAGTTCTTCTGAAAAATCAAACATCTGCCTGTATGCTTGCTTTCTATCCCAAGTTGAACCAAAGAACATTAATCAAGCTTTAAAGGACAACAGCTGGGTAGAAGTTATGCAGGAAGAGTTGGCTCAATTTAAAGACTTACATGTATGGGACTTAGTTGACAAGCCAAGAGGCAAGTATGCTATTGGAACAAACTGGGTGTTCAGGAACAAGAAAGATGAAAGGGGCATAGTGATCAAGAACAAAGCAAGATTGGTGGCTCTAGGATGCTTACAAGAAGAAGGAGTGGACTTTGAAGAAGTTTTTGCTCCAGTTGAAAGACTAGAGGCTATCGGGATCTTTCTGGCATATGCAGCATGTCTATCAACTTGAAATGAAGTTTGCATTCTTAAATAGAAAGATAGATGAAAAAGTTTATGTCACTCAACCTCCAGGATTTGAAGACCCAGTTCATCCCAACAAGGTTTACAAACTCAGCAAAGCACTGTATGGACTGCATCAAGCACCAAGGGCCTGGTATGATGAGTTATCAAACCATCTGTTGGAAAATGGCTTCTGCAGAGGAGCTATTGACAAGACCTTGTTCCACAAAAGATGGAATATTTGCTGCTGTTGTAGGTGTATGTGGATGACATTATCTTTGGTTCTACAAATGAACAAATGTGCAAGGAGTTTGAGCAAGTGATGAAATCCAAGTACAAGATGAGCTCAATGGGGGAAATGAATTTCTTTCTTGGACTTCAGGTGCAACAGAAAGCTGATGGAATTTTCATCAATCAATCAAAATATGTACAAGAGATTCTTAACAAGTTCAAGTGCCAAGACTTCAAGACAATGTCTACACCAATGGACACACATGAGAAAATGGTACCTGATGAGAAAGGGGAGCCGGTGGACCAGCATGAATATAGGGCCAAGATAGGATCACCGATCTATCTTACAGCATCTAGACCAGATATTATGTTTGCTGTGTGTGTCTGTGCTAGATTCCAAGCTAAGCCTAAGGTCTCACATATGCTAGCAGTTAAGAGGATCTTCAGATATCTAAAGGGAAAACCAGATTTGGGGATTTGGTATCCAAAGAACCCTTCCTTTGACTTGATGGCCTCAACAGATAGTGACTATGATAGTTGCAACATGAGTAGAAAATCAACCTCTGGAGGATGCCAGTTTCTAGGGAACAAGTTGGTGTCTTGGCAATGCAAGAAACAAACTACAGTGTCAATCTCTACTGCTGAAGCTGAGTACATTGCTACTTCTGCCTGCTGTGCACAGGTTCTATGGATTCAGAATCAACTGCTGGATTATGGTATGAATTTCTTACTTACACCTATTTTAATTGATAATATTGCTGCTATGTTCATTGTTAAGAATCCAGTCCAACATTCTAAGACTAAGCACATTGAAATTGGACATCATTTCATTAAGGACTGTCGGGAAAAAGGTTTAATAGAAATGAAAAGGGTAGATACATCTGATAATTTGGCTGATTTATTCACCAAACCTTTAGATAAAACTAGGTTTCATTTTCTGTTAAAATGCCAAGGAATGATAAATGCTGATGAAGTTTGATTTAGGATGTGTGCTTAAGTGAGGTTCTTACTGATTATCTTTGTTACTCACTCTGAATGTTTGCATGATGATTTGCTATGCTTACCTGACTGTTCTAATTGCATGAATCATATATGTAACTGTTTGTGTGTGGAAATTTTGTTAAAACTGTTAATTACAGCTTTTGGTACTTTGATCTGTGCTTGAATGATGTATTTCTGTGATTCTAAGTACATTGAGCATGAATCTGTGCTTGATATTGTGCTTGTTGCTCCTCGAGCACAAGCAAAGGTACTTGTCAGACTATTCTAAGTCTTTCGAGCACAGATGTCATAGCTCAGATGCTCGAGCATAGATTCTAGTCTTGAAAAACTTTCCAAGTTTTTCGAGCATGACTATGTGCTTAATGGTGTGTTTAGTGTTCTTCGAGCATAAACAAACCATACTTGAGATTTTCAAAGTAATTCGAGCAAAAATGTTATGTTACTACTTGTCGAGCATGGACATGTACTTTGGAAAACTTTCTACGTATTCCAAGCACAAGTCTACTGCTAGAGCATGGAGCTAAGTCTTTCGAGCACAAGCACTGAAATAATAGATTTTGAAATTGCTCGGTACACTTTCGAGTATGCTCGATGAATTTCTGAGGCATGCTCGACAGACTTATTTGTTGATTTGTTTGTTCTATGCTATCTGAATGAATGTGTTTGACATTGGTTAAGTGTGTGCTTGTTAAATATGCTTAAGTGACATCACTGTTTTCAAAATCAATCCTTAAAATGAAGTTTCAAAAGAAATGATTTTTGAAATTGTGAAATAATTTTAACTAAGCAACACTATTTTTGGTGATCTCATAAAAGATATGATAAGATTATCTAGTTATAAGTTTTAAGGAAGGTTAAAAGTTTTTGGATAGAAATAGTATCCAACCTTTGGGATGTGATAGAAAACTGTTTAAGATAACTAACCCATGGATTATAAGTTCAAAAGACTTTGAGTACAGTCATTGGCAATGTATGGTAGCTTTCCATAGTCTGTAGTTGTCATATGTGATATAAATCTAAATCTGCTAAGTCTGATGTGGTGAACCATTGGAAGATAAGGTATGCTCTCTAGCATATCTCTCCGAATGATAGGTAGAAAGGTTATTATCCAATCATACACGAGCTTGTTGTTGTTTCTGATCTAACAAAATATTTACTAAGTATTTGAACAGATATAAATTATTGCTATATAGCAAATTTATCAAAAGCAAAGAAAAAGAAAGTTATTGACAAATATAAAAGGATCAAAAATAGTATAAAGAGATAAGTTATCTGATATCATAACTTAAGTGGCACTAAGGGAACTACAGGGGTGGGGCATCCAAATAAGTCCTAAACACCCTGAATGTAAGGCATGTAAGTCCGGATGGCATGTAAGTCCAACGTTCAACTTTATAGTTTGTTATCTAAACAATTATATATAAATAAATAAATAAAGTGCTCACTATAAGAAAAGCAATTTTGACCAAGGCATCAGGGGGTCGAAGTCAATTCGGTGTGATTTGGAGAAAACTAAATAAGCTTTGAGAAGAGATTAGAAGCAACCTGAAAATATAGTGATAACCATTCCGAACTTATGCTCTAATTGAACCCTAAATGTATCACCGAAAGCAATGACCATTATGCTAAGTGTACCTGCTGTCATCTTGACTCAAGTCATAATAACACTAACCATGAAGTGGTGTGATCTTGCCTTAAATAGTCTAATCCCATGTTGAGATCTTTCTATGAAATTGTTTTCAATAGAATATTCCACTGGAATTTGATCTCTTATTTCACCTTAAACAAATTGCATAATTCATATCGCTGTTATGAAATGATTATCCTTTATGAAAAGTTGCAACTTGAGTAGAGAACATGAGTGATCATGTCCGAAATTTGTGGCATAACAGTTGTGATTACCAAACTGCACTGAAAAATCATTTAAGGGTTTGTAGCATAGAAGGGTGCTAGACACTTACATATGAGGGTTCGAGCTTAAGAACTTAATGGATCAATTTGTTATGTAGCTCGAGCAAACTTGTATGCTAGACACTTAGGTTGTGTGTTCGAGTACAGGCATAGGAAGGATTCAATCTGCTAAGGCTTTCGAGCATATTGGCCTGTAGTAATCTAAGTGGGTCGATCAAAGGGTACAACATTGCTAAGAATGCATCTCGAGCATAGGTTATTGTCATTATAGATTTCTAAGTGTCTCGAGCATGATGCAGTGTCAAGTAGGGTTAGATTACAGGTGTCTCGGGCATATACATTTTGAGTAAAGTTTAAGTACATCTAAGCAAACTACCCCTCGAGTATAACTCAATACTCGAGCAAGTAATCTGATCATTAAACATTCACTACAAAAAAAATGTCATTTAGTGGTACAAACTTTTAATGACATTTAGCTTTTGTGCCACTATTTTAGCCTTTAATGGCACTTTATGTATGCCACACTTGCTTGGCATATGCTTTAGTGGCATTTAGCCTTTTTGCCACTAAAATTTTGGTTTTAATGGTATTTTGTGTATGTCATATTTGCTTAGCACTCACTTTTAGTGGTATTTAGTATTTGTGTCACACAAATTTAGGTATTTAACAGCACATTGCGTACGCCATTATTTCTTGACAAAATTTATAGTGTCATTTAGTATTTGTGTCACATAAATTTAAGTTTTTAACGTCATTTGTGTGCCATATTTGCTTGATCTGGATCGGTTTACAATATTCAAAAAATCAATTAGAAACCACCACTGTTTTATAAACTTTAAAGGCCGTATGCAGTTGATTTTGATCCTCCATCAAATTATATATAACAATCAAAGACTTGGCCAAGTCCTGTGTTTGGCATTTATTGACTTGAGCATCCAATTGCAGCAGATCCATCTTTAGATTATTATATCATGTATCAACTTTACCGACATTAGTATTTAAGCAAATCAACTCTCCACATTTCCTGAGCTTTTTTAATCTGGTCAAACCTAATACAAGCACCATAAACAAATCTAATATATGTTGATAAGTGGAAGTTTACGATTGACTTATGTTGAACACAATCAGTTAGAACAAACTAGAATTATATCCACATTTATAAAATGTATACAAGTTGAATCAAATCCACTTTCTTTAATTTAATAATAATTTGCAGATAGTTAAACAAAATAATTTAAATATCATGAGAAACTTGAATCCTAATTGTCATTCATCATTATCATTAGGCCCATAATAAACTCAAAGTACAGAGATTTGTTCTATAATATGAATTATGCCGAGAGGAATTGAAAATGTTCTTTTTAACACTTTCAAGAGAATAAAGAATAACCAATGGACTTGCACAACGGTCAAATTGGGGATGGCAGTGAAACCCGAACCCGATGAAAAAACCCGAAACCCGACATAAATGGGACGGGTAATACCCGACCCATTAGGGTTTGGGACGGGTTTGGGATTTGTAGTATACCCAATTACCCGACCCCATAATAATATCCGATAAATCATAAATGCATTCGATAAACTTTTAATTAACATATGTATTGTAATATACGAAATCCAAATTTAAATATTACATGATCCGTGTGATTTTGAAGGTATTGCACTTTTTCTTTTTCTTTTTTTTAACTTGGGGCAGCATCCGGACATCTAGTTGTTCATAACCCAATAAAAAACTCGAAATCCGACGGGTAATTACCCAATAAATACCCGATGGGTCTGGGACGGGTTTGGGATGGGCTTTACTAATCGGGTATGGGTTTGGGAATACTTAAAACCATCTCAAACCCGACCCATTGCCATCCCTAAGGCAAACGGATGGTTCATGAACACTATATGTCAAAATCAATAGCAGGTTTCAATTATTTTTAGGGTATTTCAGTTGCAAAGAGCCCCAACTTGATATGTTGAAAGTAAATGTCGTTTTGATTCTTCTTGATTTCATTATTTAATCAACAAGTACATAATACCGTGTTTCAAATTATAATACTGATTAGGTAAAACGCCCTCTCCATCAAAATCATGGCCTTGGTGCATTTGCTAATAAATTGATTATCAAGCAAACAACCAAGAACTAGAAAAAAACATCTGAAAATTTAATATTTAAAAAGTTCTTCTTCAAGCGGTCGCATGCAAATTAAACTCAACAAAGTGTCAGATAACAACGACAGTATTAATTTGTTCAACAAAATCAAATCATTCAACTGTAAAAAGGACTTGCACTAAGGAACAATTATCCAACGAATTAGTGGTAGAGAACAACAAAATCGAATCGCAGAAATTGAAATCAAACCTCACTTGGTATTCTGCTGGGATTCGAAGCTGACTCCAATATCAGTTGCTTCGGCTCCAATTCAAGCAAAAAAAAACAAAAAAAAACCAAAAGTGTAAAATTCATTAAAACGCTGAAGACCTGGAAACTTGCATACTCGAGTTTCGTTATGGAAAAAGTCAGAACTTGGCGATTTTCGATTTTGATTTTGGAGCCGAGAATTTGAATCAGTTTTGGTTGGAGCATAGAATTTTAGGGAAAATCATGAGTTGGAGGGAAATGGATTAATCTAGGAGGGAAAACGAATAACTAGTATATATATTAAAAATCAATTTATTTTTAGTAATTAAATTATGTCATTTATATAAAGTTTTTTAATATGTATATGGAAAACTTATATAAACCAAAACCCATAACTTCAATATTATAAACATAAATATTAAAAGTGTTATATATATATGATAGAGAACCAAAAAGTTATATTTATAAGTATTTTGATTATTCATCAAATTTATGGATATGATTTATCAAATTTAAGTATGACATCAACTAATAAAATAACGGATCATATGCGCCTATGTTTCACAATAATTACTATGTTTAAGCAACATTCACTATAATTGTCACAATGGAGTTATATAGGTCATGTTCAATATAAGAATTACTATAAATTACGACCAGAGGTGGCAAATATGACTATTATGGTTGATACTACTTTAAGTAAAATGTATAATGGGCTAGGATAGGTCAAACTAAATGAAGAAAAAAAGTTTTAGTGAGTCAAAATAGGTTGATATTTCTCGAGGTTTTTTTCTTTTTCTTAACAAGAACAAACTTTTCAATTGTTTTACCTTTTTAGTTTTGATTTATATATTGAGTTATTTTTTTTATTATTATTTTGATATATTTTATAAGGGGTTTTTTGAGATCTCAGTTCATTCTGACTCATTCCCACATTTTCCTTCTTTTAGATTGACCAATTCTAACTTATTATACATTTTGCATTTTATTTGAACCCATATCAACCCTAACGAGTCACATTTGCCGCCCTTAATTACAAAGATTACTACCGTTATCCATTAATTGATCTGCATTGATTGTGTTTGACCACAACTCGTGATTTATTATGTATGATCGACAATTACATTTTTTGACAAGATGTGCTATATTACGCAATAAGTGCCATATTGGGTCATAAGATGTCATAATAGGTTAGTTGTAAGAAGATGTCATAAGGCAATGTGTAGTGGCTACAAATTTAGACGATATTAGACGACATGGGGCGAGAACATATTAAAATAAGCTCATATACACCAATTTAAAAAAAAAAGTTGCATGGCAACCATACCCTTAAAAAGAGTAAAAAAATGGTTTTTTTTTCTATTTTTTTTATATATTCTTTGTCATGACATATGTGAATTATTTCTTGTATATACATTATTCAAATATATGATGTATACATGCAAATAAAATGAATACATATCATACAACTTTCTCTATAGTCTATATTACTTTTAAGTGTTTACTTTCTTTATTATTTTTTTGGATGAAATGCAGGTTCGTTATATTACATGGGTTGGTATCATTTATTCTATCAATATAACCTAGATTCAGCAATTTGGGGCAATATCACATGAGGTCATGCAGTCTCAAATATCTCATCAACTGGTTGCACCTCCTTGAAGCCATGGTTCCGGATCATTGATACGACCAAAAGGGCGTCATGACCGGCTCCGCTACCATCCTCCCAGACGGCCAGATCATGATGTACCACACTAGAAACGCCAACGATCTCTCTCAGCTTCAATGCCTACAACTCGTGATATATTAAGTACGATCAACAATTACATTGTTTTGACAAGACGTGCTATATTACGCAATAAGTGTCATATTGGGTCATAAGATGTCATAATGGGTTAGTTGTAAGAAAATGTCATAAGGCAATGTGTAGTGGGAGACAAATTTAGGCAATATTATGCGACATAGGGCGAGCACACCGATTAAATATGGACCACTAAAAGGTTTTTTTTTATCTAAAGTCTAACAATAAAATTCGCCTTGTCGTTATGTGGCTATTACCGGTAATACCAACTACTTAAATTACAAACCGTTCGACCAATATTAGCCGTTGCTGAGTATCACTAATGATGAGCAAATGGTATCGGATACCAATACCAAATCGGGTAGTGTTGATTCCCAACCTTTTGAGGTTCCGGGACCGGTACTGTACCGTTATTGTACCGAAATTTTGTCTTCAGTACTGATACCGAATCGGTACCGTACCAAGCATGTTCGGTAATAGCACCCATTGTTGGCTATTTTTGGTGTCGGTATTTTTTCGATACCGGTACCAAGCTCCTTCCTAAGTGCCACCACATCAGACACTAAACCACCAAACTATTGTTAAAAGTAATTAACTTTTAGTTTTAATTAAATATCGATTCCCTTAATTGATTTTCTGTTAATAATTTTAATTTCTCTCTAATTCAACTTTTATAATTTCATTAATATAAACTTTCTGTTCTAATATAATTAACTATTTTAGTTTTTTCTAAATTAAAATTTCCCTCCTTGTATAATTAAAAAAAATTAATTTCCCTCCTAAAACGTATAAACCTATTAATCTTCTACCAAATTAATATCTTTTATCTTTTTCATCCCCAAAATCCTTGAACCGGCGGTACCTCTTGTATGCTACAAATGCCCTCACCATGACACCCAACCCTAATCGAACCTTTGTCTGTATTTGATACGATACGAACCAGTAAGTTTTTATGAATCTCCTTTGTTTTGTTAGGGTTCTTTGTTTTTTCATGTTTAATAGATTTTTTTTTGTTCTTCAAATCATACACAATCAATAATCCTATAGTCGGGATAATTTTATATTGAATGGCGATTTTTTGTTAATCAGAAGACATGAACCTAGGAACTCTCAACCCTTTGGTGTTTTAATCAATTTGATTGCTTAGGTTTTGGTAGCTAATACATATTGATGCTATTTTAGTGCTTTTACTTGAATAATAGGTTTAATGAACAATCTGTATTAATGTTAGGTGAATTTGGCTCTGTGACTTACTTTCTATATGAATGCTTGTTTTATAGTTGATTTATGTGATTAAGTTTAGATAGTATGAGGTACTGCTTGTTTGATTTGCTTGTTGATAAGGTTAATGCATATGTGTGTTTGCTATTTTGATGTATTATTGATTAAATGTAGGGCTATTCAAAAAGATTGTGGTTCAGTTGAGAAAAACGAGCCGAGCTCGAGGCAGGGGTGACTCAGCTCGTTGGCTCCTTTAGATTAAAACCTAAATTTTAATATATAATAAAAACAACAACAACAACAACAACAACAACAATAATAATAATAATAATAATAATCGCATACCAAAATAAGAAAAATAAAAAAAATACGTATATAATGTCATTTGATCATTAAAACATTATAAAAAAAACAAAAGTGAAGTATAAAATGTTGTAAATTCTCTACTTTTTAAATTATTTATAAAATGCATGTTAAAAAGTTATATTTTTGTCTTTTATATATCATATCTTTAAAAAATCAAACAAAAAAATTAATGAGGTTGAGCTTGGTTCGAGCTTTAAATGGAGCTGATCTCAAGCTCGGTTTTTTAGCCTGGTAAAGCATAGAGTAGAGCTCTAGCCAGCTTGTTTAAGTTTGAGCTCGAGTCTGAAATTGCCCTAAGTGGAGCTCTAGCCAGCTTGTTTAAGTTTGAGCTTGAGCTTGAGATTTCCATGGCTCGGCTAGACTTGGCTTGATTACAAGCCCTAATTGAATATGAATCTAAGATGTGTGTGTTGTAGTTACTTATTCTTTGCTTTGGATCTAAATGAATCAAGTAGAATTAGTTAGCCAGTCTCAACGTAAAGTTTCATTGCCTGTTTCCCTTCAGTAATTTGTGAATCATAATATGAATTTTGAATTTTTTGTTATTTTCACCAATAATAATCTATTGAGATCGTGTTTTTAGTTTATGGTTATAAAGTGCCTTGAGTGGTAAAAGTACCCAAGTTTTGCTTCAAATTGTTTATAATTTGTATTATAGGTTACACACTGACATGTAAATGTGATAGTAATTTGTGCAGTTTTGTAATTTTTTGGTATTTACATGAAGTAGGATATATAGCATTTGATTCCGTAACGTTGTAGCTTGTAATTTCAGTTTAAATATACTATAAATCTTATTCATCAATTTGTAATTTCAGTTTAAATATACTATAAATCTTATTCATCAATAGTAATGTTCTATTTTGTTTCAATGTGTGATTAATGATGTGTATGTAAGTTATGGGCCTCACAATGATACTCTTTGTTTCTCTTTCAGGTATTACAAGTGGATGGATTTTGGATTTCATTACTAGAACAAAGGTGTAGAACTCAGGTAGGTCTATTTACTTTATAATGGCTTTCACAAAAGAAAAAGAACTTAATTTTTTTTAACCAATACTAATATTTGTGTATATTATTGATGATGACAGGGTCACGAGAAGCATTGGAGCTAAGTTATACGAAAGTGAAATTCTCACCCGAAGTTTAGACTCCTTGTGTAAACATTTGCAGTTTGGAATATGCTACTTATTACACAATTTTTTTCCAACATTTAGAATATGCTTCCGATTGAACATGTTATTGAAGTTATAGTATTATGATTTCTACATTTTTACAATTTTATTGAATTTTAATTTATATTTTGTATTGTAAATCATGTGGTTAGTATGGAAAAGTTATGTGCCACTAAAAATTAACAGTTTTACTGACATAAAATTTATGTCATGAGTGATTTTTTAGATTTGTGGCAAAAAAAAAGTGCCATTAAAACTAGTATGGATATGTAACTAGGATTACTTTTTAAAGGCACATAAATTATGCCACAAAGCCTATTTTTATATGTGACACTAAAAAAAGTGACACTAAAAGCTTAAAAACTTTGTGCGGCACATCGAAAAAGTGCCACTAAAAGCGTCAACACTTCTAGTGGCATTTTTTTTGTGTGCCGCACATTCTTATAGAGGTCTTTAGTGACACTTTCTTGTGTTTTAGTAACACTTTTGTATGTCACTATATGGCATTTTTTTGTAGTGATTTGGCTAAGGCATCGAGCACAAGTCTATTCGAACACACTGTCTCGAGTATACTGGTGCTCAAGAGCATTATATTCCAAGTACGTCGAGCAAGGGTTGTACTATGTACTCTAGTACAGTGGGAGACAGCTGTTCATTTAGCCGTATGCTCGAGCAAGGGAGGTACATTAAATTTGAATTAAATGACAACTGTCGTGCACTAGACGACAAAAGGATGTACTGTACCACCCAAACGTTAGGTATAAAAGGGGGACTTAGAAACTTTTTCACATATTTCTTCTTCTTTCTCTTAAACCTAGACGTAAACCCCTCTTGCTCGTGCTATTCCCTGCTTGCTCGCATACTGTTTTACTTACTCGATTATACTTCGAATACAGCCATTAGCTCTGTTTCGACCTCGGTAAGACCTCATTGTTCGTTAATCGTCACACCGATTTCGAAATTAGGGTTTCTAATTGATTTACGGACTAATTGTTTACTTGTTTTTGCAGGTACGCATATTGCTACGGAACAGGTTATTGAAGAAGCTATTATCATCTAACTATCCTCGATTATTAGTTCTGCAACTGTGTGTACTGACATATTTTCTTGTTTTGCAGAACTGATGGCCTTAAAATTCGAGAAGAGGCACAATATGTGCGCTCAGTTAGAGCTTGATGATGACAACAGGGAGTTGGAACACATGATCGCCTTTCTAAGAAACTCCAACTTGCGTGTAGCTCTTATAGAGAACCCCACCATTTACATAAACCATATCTCAGATTTTTGGGGGTCAGCTACGAATGTGAATGGGAAGAGGATTGAGGCCTCTATCCTAAATCATGACATTGAGATTACAGAAGCGTCAATAAGAGCTGCATTGAACTTACATGACAACTTTGATGCTCAGCCATCCTATTTAGTCCCCGGATTATTGAGAGTCTTCCAAGAGACTATGGGTTATCAAGGGGGAGTGAAGGAGGGACAGTTCCAAAAAGGGAGTTTTCCACTGATATACCGTTTCCTGATCCACCATGTCATCCAGTCTTTATCTCCAAGAAGAGGGACTTGGACACTCCTAAGCAGGGAATTGGGCACTCTTACTGTAGCGATTTTATACCAGCAGCCCTTCAATGTATCAAGATTTATCTTCCAAGGATTAGTGTCAAATGCAAAGAAGGAAGTAAATAAGAGGTTCCTTATGTATCCAAGGTTCCTACAGATTTTAATAAACCGATTGTTGCCAGATCTTCAAAGAACAGGGAGATTTTGAGATTACAAGATCCCAATATCTGCAAAAGAATGAAAGATGCAAAAAGCAAGTTTGAAGACAATGATGATTGGGGTGTTCTCCCATGGTTGCTTGTGCCGGCTCTAGGTGCTATTGATGTGCCTAGAACTCCTAGTAACAGTGATGATGAAGCGGATGATGATGTGAATGATGATAATGGAGATGATGATCAGAATGATGGAGGGGACAATGGTCTAGATGGTGATAATGTTGTATTTGTGGGTAATAATGATGACACTCAAGAGGTTGTTGGTAATGTGCCTATGATTGAACAATCTACTCAGGAAAGAGATGCTGCAGAATTGGAGGTAAATGAAGAAACTAATGAACCAGTTGAGGGTGGAGCTACAGAGGCTATGGATGACGATGTATTTGTAGCAAATGTCGTATCAAATGTTGCTGATACCATCAATAAGATAACTCCACCAGACTCACCACCACATGAGGTTTACAATGATGACACAGACTCCCTTGAAATTAATGATGTCAATGACAATGTTCCTTCCTCACCTGCTACAACTGAACCTGCCTTATCTGATACTGAACCAATCAATGACACTCATGTTCCTTCACCACCAACATCACCACTTACTGTACCTATCATCACCACATCAGTTTCCCAACAAACTCAACCCGCTCAAGATATACCTCCTCAAACCCCACCATCCTCCCCATTACAAGAAACACATGCCACTACCACTACCCAGCCAACACAATCACTTCCCACAGAACCTGAGCTATATAGAGTACCATCTCCAGAAACAGCTGAGTCTGAACCTTTTTCTGACCTTGCCCCAAAGCCAACTCAAGAAACCCCCCCCCCCCCCCATTCAAGCCCAAATCTTTATGACATTATTTGTGAAAACGCCAAGCTTGAATTTGAGAATAACATGCTGAAGGAAAAGAATGCAATTTTGGTATCAAGGAACAAAGCTTTGGAGTCTGCATTGAATGAAGCGTTATTGAAAATTTGAACCCTAGAGGGGCATTCTGAGGTTGAGAAGACCTCAGATGCACCAAAACAGGGGGAGAAACAAAAAGAAGCAGAGACTAAACATGAAGAAGCAGAGGGTTTAAAAGTAATTGAAGAGCTGTACGCCAGCTCAGATGAAGAAGTTGTAGGAGTTGGTACATCAAATGCACTCAACATGATAAATCAAGAGTATAAGAATGCAGATTCTAATGTTGAGGGGGAGAATGACAGTGAAAATGAAACTGAAGAAGACAACTTGAAAAGGAAGCAAAAAGGGAAAGGGATTGCCTATACAGATGATGATTTATATCCCAAGTCCCAACACAAAGTTTAATCTGGTGATGACATACTCCTCAAAGACAATGTAGTTGATCTAGACATAGCTGAAGTTGAATCAGTGAAGACAGCCATAAGGTTGATGAATGAAGAACTGGAATCCTTGAATCAAGAGAATGAGGATGAAATTCCTCAAGAAGTGCTCGAAGCATTGATTAAAATGAAAGAAAAAGAAGAGGAAAATGAAAGACTGAGAAAGGAAGCAGATGCTGCTATCAAGGCCACACTGGAAGCTCTGAAAGAGAAACAAAATGCTAATGATAAAGAGCATATACATACTTATGAGCCATTGGTATTTAAGCCTGAAGAGCCTATGCAGACTGAACATGTACAAACTGAAACTGAATGTGAACCAGAGTTGACGGAGTCTACACAAACTGAAACTGAACCTATAAATCCATAGATGGAGACTGATAAATAACAAGAACATGGATTGGGTCCATTTAATCAAGGAGAAGATGAGACTATTGAAGTATCTGCCAGCACAATGGTAAAACTGGTTATAATGAAGGATCTGATAGATATTCTGAACAAGCCAGAATGGCATCATCCTGAAATAGTAATGGCTGCTAGAAAGGCTCAAAGAGACTTTATTGAAATAAGAAAAAAAAGAGAACCAGTGGTCGAAGAACCAACTGAGACTACTGAACCAGTTGTCAATGAAGTGAATGAAGAAGATGAAGATACCCATGGAAAGGAGCCAGTAACAGAAGAAATCATTGATGAAGAACCAAAGACTGATGAGCCTGTTGTTGAAGAAATGGTTGATAAAGAGCCGGAAATTGAAATGACACAACCTACCATGCCTATCCCATCCGAACCATCTGAATCTTCTAAATCCTCTGAACCGTCTGAACCAGAACCTAAAGCAAAAGAATCACTGAAACGAAAAGAAACAGCTGAGCAAGAAACACCAAAATCCAAGAGACAAAAATCTGTGAAAGTGATGGTGTACAAGAGAAGACTTGCCAAACTTGAAGAAAGGAAAATGGCTCAATCAGTGAATGATGAAGAACCAATCATTGGGGCACTTCATAATTTAAATGATCAATTTGATAAGGATGAGGATGAAGAAGGATTAAAGGATGTTGAGAAAGAAAGTGAAGATAGAGCTTATTTGATAAGTCTAGAATATGATTTGAAATATCTACAAAGACTAACAAAAGTAGAAATAGCCAAAGATGCTAAAGAGTGGAGAAATAGGAAATCAAAAAGAGATCCGTTGATAAAAGCCAGAAACAAACCTGCATTCTTAAATTTGCAATCCTTTGACAAAATTGACAAAATGTATAAGAATGCTCTTGGAATGATGTTTCAGATTTTGTGGAAAAGGTGACTAAGAAGAAGGAACATGTAGAAAAAGTGTTGAAAGAATCTGACAGTAGCAGAAGGAGAACTGAAAAGAAAGCCAGTGATGAAACAGAATATGAAACATTAAAGGCAAAACATAATGACATAAAGTTTATTCAATTATATGCTACAGCTATGAGTCCTTGATAAATCTTTCTCTTGAAGAACTAAAAAGAAAAATTCAACTGGTAAAAGACTCTCATAAAGATCAGAAAAGTCAGGAAGAATATGTGAGAGAACAGGAGTTAAGGATGAGATTGGAGAAGGAGAGAGATGAGGCTAAAAAGAAAGAAGAGGATGTGAGAAAGTGGTTTGAAGACCCTCAAAGGGTACAAACATTGAATAAGATTGTAATGGAGAAAGGAATGATAGAAGAGCAATTTCAAAACATGCCTCATAAACACTTGATAGACATATACAATAGAGAGAAGAAATTGTATTTGGAAACCCAAAGAACACTGCAAAAGGCCCAGCAGAAAGCAGAGGAAGAAGTCAGAGCTGATATGATAAGTGCCTTGCACAAAAAGGGAGCCAAAATGTCAAGATTAATAGTACAAACTGATGATACAATCAGACAATAGTATGAGGAAGCTGGGCTACATAAAATAAAGACAAATACTCAAGGAAGCTCGAGCCGAACCCCAAAGTCAGAGATTGTGAGGCCTGAACCACCACGAAATCTAAATCTGCCCACACATCTCTACTATGATAAAAGATCAAAGACCTTGAGGGTTATTACTGAAGACAACGAAGAAACACTAATCATCTTTAGAGATGATTTGAGAAAATTCTTAGTAGAACAGGAGAAGAAAATGGCTGAAATGGACCTTTATGTTAATCAAGATAGAAGAAAGTTGGCCGGGCAACAAAGAAATGATCTCTCAAAATTTATTAAAGAGCAAGCAGAAAAGGGCTTCCCATTTCTAAACCAAAGAAGGAGAGAGATACGGAGTCAAACAGAGAGGGACAAAAGGAACAAGAGAATCAATGAAGTACATACTCTGGAACTCTCTTTGTTTGAGAATAAGAGAAGGAAATCCCAAGCAAGCAGCTCACATGGCAAAGGGAAAACTTTGAAGGAGTGCTTGGCTATGAGGGAGGAAATGCGCGAACCAAATTCGGTGGTACAGATTAATGGAAGAATTACCTTCATCTCGTACAACCAGCACAATGACTCAATTTCTTTGAGGAATGCATCGGGTATGCCCATTGCAGTAATCAGGCATGATGGGGATCTTCGATTTATGCATCCTCCAGATCTCCAAGACTTAATTAATGCAGAATTCCCAATCGACTCCTCTAACGCTGTGGAGCTTGATATGATAAAACAAAAGGCAGCCCTTGTCAAACGGATGAAAGAAAATTCTGACACAAGGAGCAGGAGGAGGAGATAGCAGAAAAGAGACTCAATGATGATTATTTGATTTCTGTTTATCTTTGTAATTTTGTTTTAGTTTGTATTTTAATGTAAAAATTTCAATGTGTAATGCCCAAGAGGCAGAATTCCTATTTATGTAATGAAATAACATGTTCTTGAATGATATATCTTTGATGTCTGATACATGTGTAACTCTATGCAGGTATGTTTGGGTGCATCAGAGCTTGTTCCAATCTAGGGGGAGATTGTTGGGTCGGATTTTTGATAAGGAAGATTGAAATCTTCTCAACCTCCTCAGAAAATAGCTAATTATGGACTTCGAGCAAGCCTAGACGATCGAGCATGGTTTCACTACTTCGAGCAAGGTCTTCAGAACCTTAAATGGTTGATTCTTCCAAGTGTTAAGGCTTTGAGCAAGCTATACTTCATCGAGCAAGAGTATTCTTCTATCGAGCATAGATTGCCAATCGAGCAAACAGCTTGATCATACAAGTTTTAGCCAAGTGTTGCGAGCACAGGATGATCGAGCACATGGGGACAAGCATAATGCAATAAGTAGATGTCACGTGATCAAAGCAAGGACTTCGAGCACAGTTCAGTTCCCCGAGCAAGATTTACATCCGAGCATGCTAAAGATTGCTCAATAAGTCTATGGACAAGACTGAAGACATCAAGAAGAATGAGCTTGCTCGATGGACTAGTTCGATCAAAGCGAGGATTGGTCAAGAGGAATGAAGCTTGCTGGAGGAGAATATCTTCACTAAGGATATTCTAAGTAAAGTATGCTCGAGGACACTCATTGAGCATACCTTGCGTAGTGATTCTGCTCGAGCAAGATTGTTACCTTGCTCAAGGACTCAACACTTGTATTAGTTTGTCTTTCATTATATAATGATTAGGAACTTCTAGAAGGAATGTTAGGGCACGGATAACGACGCACACAATACGAGAAACATTCTAAAAGAATATTCTATTTGTTTCCTCGTACAGCCGCCGCCCCGTCATACACGAAACCCTAGACATTCCTTTCAATGTTGTATTAAATGATATATTAAATGAAGTGAATCTTTGTCTTTGATTGTGTTCTTATTGATTATTTATTCTCGTTTCATGTCCGATATATCACACCTTCGTTCCCACTTGTTGGATATCCTGATTCCACCGGGATATCTAATAGGCCTTTGGGTTACAGAGTCGTCGTGTTCTTGTCAACCTCTTCTTGAGGTTTCACCTGACTCACGGTCCTAACACATGGTGAGACCTTAAGCGTCACGTTGTCGCCAACTTTAAACTCGATTGGTCATCGCCATTTATCGGCATGAGACTTCTGACGATCTTGAGTAGCTTACATTCTTGCTTTGATCTGATCAAACCTCAAGGAGGTTTCTTGCACGACTTCCAAACTATCCATCTCCTTCTGACCAATCTCTCCCCAGCATACGGGAGTTCTACAACGTCTGTCATACAAGTAATGTCTCCAGATCTTAAGAGCTTGTACTACGGCTGCTAACTCTAAGTCATGCATCGGGTATGTACTTTCACGAGTCTTCAACTGTCTTAGTTTACTAGTTTACCGGTTTGTCTTTTTTTTTTTACTCTCGATATTGCCGTCATTGAGTGGTGTTCATGAGTATTAGCTGTTCAATGTAACTTGCCCATGAAGCCCTTGAGGATAGGCTTGTTGCCCTAACTTAACAAGTCTCGTCTCGTCTCTTTAATAGGCATTGTATTATACTATTCTAACACTATCGTTTACTTTAAATTCTAAGGTCACGTATCACATGACTGCCGTTCACAAGGACCCATTCATATCATAATTCAATCCATAATCATCACATTCAATCATAAGTCTAAAATTTAAACTTAAATAGTAAGCACGAAATCTTTAAAGTCATACATAACCTAATATTTAAACAAAATAACTTGTTCTTCTTGAGTGCTCCTTCCTCCAGCTTCATTCATTGACAGGGAACTCTACTGCAACTTGTTTCCTGCTTCTCCCCCTCCTGCTTTAGGCTTCTTACATTCATAAGCCTTCTGTCTAGCATCCCCACAATTGAAACACTTGTTGTCCTTCTTACATTTCCAAGAGAAGTGCCCCATCTTCTTGCATTTGTAACAGGCTTTCGACCCCAACCTACACTCACCACCATGAGCTTTTCCACACTTGTGACAAATAGCAGTACCAGCAACCCACTTGCACTCACCACCATGTATCTTACCACAAGTCTTGCATAATTTCCTCTCCCCCGTCCTCTGCTTCTTATCCTTAGGATTCCACATGGTCGTTTAGCAGGAGCAATCCACTCCTCCTCTTTCTTCTCCACAGTTCTTGCACGGCCCTTAATAGACTTTTCCCATTGAAGATTCTTTACTGCGACAGCTACTGCTTAAGTAATGGCAGCTTGAATAATAGGGTCGATCTGATTCTCTTCTTCACGTACGATCATGCTTTCCTCCTCACTAGAGTCAGTAATCGGTTCTTCAGAGGGTATTCGTTAACACGTTGCCTACCAAGGCGTCCCATGCGCCCTCCTCGCTCAACAGTCGTCTTAGCACCAACCATTAGAATTCTAACGGAAAAACGCAAACATCGTCACGTGAGGAACTATTTAGTACAAGGATAGTAAGACTGCAGGTAATAACAGTGGCCAGCTGGATTGGCTGCTCACGTTACTCTCCATGTCCTAAACACTTCCTTTCGTGGGCTTACTTGTGTTGGATTCTACTTAAAACAATTAGGTAATCGAACATTTGAAATATAAGCAAGCAATCCTATATCTAACAATTCATATAACTCCCTTACTTATCCCTACGTTATACGTAAGGAAATTCACGTATTAAGCTTGCTTGAGTGACACATGGCATTCTCTGGCTGACATCTTCTTTCTTTCATCATTTCGTCACAGTCTCTGCTCGAGTCTAAGCATGAAGGATGCTTATTCTCTCGAACTTATACTCTGATACCAACTTGTAAGGTCCCCGAGCCCAGGTGCCCTACTTTCTCGCTGGTTGGATTTACTCATTCACATAATTTGGAAAATCAGAGTTAATTAAAACATTTCTCGGAATAAAAGTCAACCATCATACATAACTTAAATACTTGTCTTAAGCAGAAACAACATGTCTTAAACCTTAAACATAAATAACACGTGACTCTTCTTTTCTTCTATGTCAGTCTTCATGTATTTGCAACGTCTCCCACTCTAAGCAACCTGCTTCATTCTACTCACTTAGGTGCATACTAAAAGTCAACTACGCTGAGTGAGTTTTAATTAATCAATTAACATACAATACATTCACGTCCACACTTATATGCGTCCGGAGATACGTATTTCGTACTTTACTTGCTATTACTCATTCATATATACTTTATGTACATACATATGTATTTACACACTTCCTTTCCTACTTTCCTATGGTACCGTAAACTATCCTACTTCTACTATCTCAAATATTATTAGAGTCTAGTCCCTCAATCTCAGATATTTTCAAGGGCCTAGTCCCTCTATCCTAGATATTAATAGGGTCCGGTCCCTCTAATCTCAGATATTATTAGGGTCTGGTCCCTACTATCTCAGATATTATTAGGGTCTGGTCCCTCTATCAAATTATCATATATTATTAGGGACTGGTCCCTTCTATCCCAGATATTAATAGGGTTTGGTCTCTTTGTCTCGACTAACCATACAACCATACATGTCCTGTCACACCCCCAACCTAAAGCGGAAATGTCGGGGCGTGATCCGATTGCTCACAGCTCAAAGATACTATCATAATATAAAAGTGAAAATATCTAATTAATTATTTTATTTCAAATATACACACAATATCCAAATACAACAAAACTAATCAAGTAAATAAATATGATAAGTTTAAATCCATGTTTGTCTTCATTAAAACCTAAGGTCTTTCTAAATGTCCATACTTCAACTTCAAACAACCTGCATATGCGTAGAAAACAGAGTTTGTCAACATAAAGTTGAGTGATAATATCACCAGTTTTGACACAACAATATAAATGAGCATAATGTGATAAGTGTGGAAAATATAATCAAACCATAAACAAGTATGTAGACCGTTGCCAAGCGAATTGGGAGTTGGTCAATAGTATGAGAATCCATACGAATGAAAGAATATTAACACCATATACGATGAATGAATATTAGTACAAGTAAGCATATAACACGTATATTTGATTAAGTTAGTCACAATTACATGTATGCATTTGTTTGATTTATATATATAGTATGAAATACAGATATGTACGTATATGTCCCCAAAACATTTAGAAAATTGAGTAAAATAGGGGAATGATAAACTCACCTAAGATTAATGACAAACGAATATAAACACGGTTAAGCGAGTTAATGAATAAGCTAGTCGTCCACTACATGTCAAACATTATAAACAATTCAGAATCTGAGACCTTAAGATATGATAATATAAATAAAAACGAACTCGTTGTCGCTGGAATCAATCCAAACGGACGTTTAGAACTCAAGTTATGTCAGTAGCCTTAAAACAAACGAACTGTTTGTTTTAAGATTTAAGCGAGCTGGTACTGACCAGAATCCGACCAGCGAGTCGGAAGTCGGATTTTGGTCAGTAACCTTAAAATTTTGTTATGAGAATAAAAGTCTTCTAGACCTAACGTTGAATCTGACCAGAAGTATGAGAAATTGACTAGTCAAAGATGTTGACTATTATGCCCTTAAACGGGTTTGAGTCCAACTGACCACCGAGACTCCCTTAATCAACAAAATTGACTGAGGATTTTGTTCTACAGACAAAAATCTACAATATTGAAGAAGACAACTGACCCAAACGATGAATGGAACAAGAGATAATCGAGGTCAAATTGTCTTGAAGCTTGAAAGTCAACGAAGGCTTGAAGAACTTGAAGAAATTGAAGAAACCGACAATGGGGATAGGGAAATTTCATGGATTTTAAATATGGTGGCTGGTATTGAAGTAATAATCTAGGGTGATTTTATGATATGCCTTGTTTAAATATTAAGGGTTAAGGCTTGTTTATTAGGAAATAACTATTTTAGGAGACCGAATAATCAATTAAGGACAAAATCGGGTATAATAACTTAAAGATTTCGGTTTAGACATCAATAAAACGAAATTGGAATGTTTATAACATTAGTTGACATGTCTTGGAGCTTAAGTTTCGTTAATTTAATCGAAAATAGGAAAGAATTGGCAAAACTAGTCCATGTAGTTCCCGCAAATGCGATTTTTAGCCGTTTTAAGCGATTTTAAAGGTTGTTAAGGGCTATTTGGCATAATTTAAAGTTATGAAATTATAAAATAAGTTAAACCAAGTTAAATACTAATAAATACAAGTTTTAAATAGTTCAAAAGATCCGATTTATATTCTCGAATCGGTTTAAACAAATACGATAAATCCGAAATGTTACATGTCCCATCCATCTTCCATACGTTTACTTCATACGTTTCCTAACATACGTGCTTACTTTACATATCTTTCAATTTCATATATAATAATTATATTTATATACGCACATTCATACAACATTCAATAATAACAGTCAATAAATAATCATATACATATCATTCACTTATCACTTAGGATAAGTGTACTAACTATCACTTAAGTGTATGCACACAACACCGAAAAACGTCATAGAGAAAGGGGCTAGAACTCACTTAGAGTCAATTTCTCTTTGAATTAATAGTAATTCCTTTCTTCAACTGAGCTCGACTAACCGTCAATAACTTACGCATATTAATCCCCTATATTTGCTCGTTATTCATTTCTAAAGTTAACGGGGTTAACTTTCAAGTTAACCGAACCGACATATAATCTTCTTAAACTGTTCATGTTAACTTAATATACTTAATCCTTCTTTATTATCATTATTTACATATATATTATTCTTGTTTCATTATTAGTTCATACTCTTCACGTATTTATAAGTTAACGTCCTTAAGCGAGTTTGGGTTGTGTCGGGTCTATACTTAACTCCATTAATAATTTCATTTCTTTAACGAGTGGGCTCTTGTGTTTGGCTCACCTTCAACTCACATTCCTTTATTTTGGGCAGGTCACGGGTTGTTAAACAAGTCAGGTTAAGTTCCCGTATTTTTTTATAAGTTACTATTCATTCACGAACTCATATTCTTAAGTATTCTTACTACTTGGGATCGCGTCAAGTTTATACGTGTAAACTTTCTTAACGAGCCGGGTCTCAGGTTCGGATTTCATTTATACTTTTTTTATTACTTTTATCATTATTATTATTATTATTATTATTATTACTTTTATTATTATTATATTTTTTATTATTTTATAAGTTATGAAATGATTTGCGTTGCATCGGAATGATTCGCACGAAATGATTCATGTCGCATCAGATGATTCGCATCGCATGAATCATTCTCATGGTATGCGAATTCCTTTCTAGAATCCATTCGCATGAGGGTTTCGCCTGATTCGCATACGGGTTTCAAAATAGATCGTGTCGGTTCGGAGTTGTTTGCTCTTTCCAGTTGGGTTCGGATCTTGCGGGAGAAATGAATCAGTTGAGGGTTAAGGTTCTGATGTATGTAATTTGGATCCAGTTCTCAAGGGTTCGGGTCTCATGGGTTTAACGAGCCAGCCGAAGGGTCTGGACACGCGACCCACTAAGTTAATCATGGTTCAGATCTGGGTTCCGTTGAATACCCGTTTGCACCGAGCCTCGGATACAGCCGTGCTCTCTCTCAAGCTGTTACACTTTATTATTATTATTATTATTTGTATCATGACAAACCCCTTGTTATTGTTATTATTACTAGATTCGATTGAAACCCGTCTATATCGGTTCGTTTATGTCCGGTTTGACTTGGTTCAATTGTTATTAATATTACAACAAGAAAATGAAATGAAAATGAATATAAATTGTTTACTTTATGGTGTGATTGAACTAGATCTAGGATGGATGAGATTGGATTTGGGAATGTTTGTACAGGGGGTTTGTGTGTAGGGGGTTTATGTGTGTGTATGAGTGTGTGTGATAATGATTGTGTAAACGATGATGGAATGATGAAGATAAGGATAAGATTAGGGTTTAGGAGTTTAAATAGGCAAAGCCCAAAGGCTTTTGGGCCTAAAAATGTTTTTAAGTCCACCAACCATAATAATCTTATCCTATCTTATTATTTAATTAATTCAAGAAGGTTCACGCGATATGCGAATGAATTCTGGGCAACAATTCGCATGAACCATTCGCACGAATTTTTTGTCTCCAAAAGAAATCGCACTGGATGCGAATAAATCTCTGGAAACCATTCGCATCCCTTCCATTCGCACGGGTCTATTCGAACGGATGCGAATCAGTTCTAGCAAACACTTCGCACGGGGTCTCGTTGGTTCACACGCAGGTTCCGTTTGGGTCCCGATTCAGAGCCTTCTCGAGCTGGATTGGATTTCACTCCGGGCTCTTTGGTTTTTAAGGGTTTGGGTCTCATGGGTTTAATCGGGCAAGCCGAAAGGTTCGGATACGAGACCCACCAAGTCCGTCGCGGTTCAGATCTGGGTTCAACTTTTCCTTTGCTTCTGTTTCAAGCTTTCCGGCTCGAGTTCCTTTAACCATGGCCGAACAGTTTGGGGGTTCGGGTCTCGCTGAACCCCGTTTACACCAAGTTATTACCATTTGTATTTTGTCAATCGCATGCTATTGTTATTGTTATTTGATTTGTTTGAAACTTGTTTAGACCGGTTCGTTTTATGTTGGGGTTGGCTCGGTTTACGTGTTAATAATCTTAACGAGAAATATATTGAAATATTATAAGGTTTACCTTTTGGATTCGATTAAATTTGAATAACTTGAATGGATGAGATTGGATTTGGAATGTTGGTGCACAGGAGATTTTGTGTGTATGTATGGGTGTGATAATGATTGGGAGAATGATGATTAAATGATGAGGATAAGGTTGGAATTAGGGTTTAGGGGATTAAACAGGCTAAGCCCAAAGACTTTAAGGTCCAAATCATTCTCAAGTCTATTAACCTCTCTTAATATTATCCATACTTCTACATATTATTTAGTTAATTTAATTGACGCCTCTCGACACGACAACTAAAATAGAACCCGAAATATCTTATTTATTTATTGAAACTAGGGCGTTACACTATCTGTAACGCCTCTAGATACATTGATGAAAGTAATAGGTTTTATGGTTTAAGCAATGTTGAACAGAAATTTAGTTTAAAGGAAACGGGAAATAAAAGTTTGAAGGCCGTAAATCGGGTTTCAAACCTGTGGACTGAAGGAAATGAATAAACAATGCAAGCTTCTTATTGCAAAAACTGAAGTAGACCAAATTGTTAGTTTACACACACATGTTGAAGACATACTAGCATTGAAGTTGAAAGAATTTCAATTATCAATTTGTTTAGATTAGACATTAAAGAATATTACAACTATTGTTGTGTTTTATTTAATATTTTCATAAATTATATGT
Organism: Bidens hawaiensis; assembly: GCF_021521415.1. Lineage (NCBI taxonomy): Eukaryota > Viridiplantae > Streptophyta > Magnoliopsida > Asterales > Asteraceae > Bidens > Bidens hawaiensis. Next base: position 13,423 of record NW_027501396.1, on the reverse strand, counting down.
GTATAAATGTTAAGTATTTTCAAATTGTGTTTTAAAATTTTCAAACAAAAAATTATTTCATTTTTATAAATATATATATTTCATCTTTTATGATTTATGATATTTTCCGGTTCTCAATACCGGGTGCTCAGCTGATAAGCTTGATAATATGCGGACACAGGTAACTCAATTTTTTTGTGTTTATTTGTACCAATAGCATTTGTTTATAACGGTTGCCATATTTAAAATGTTTACAGGGTGATGGAAGTTCTTATCAGACACGGCTTAGGAAAGCCACATGGGCCCCACACCTTCTTTGTTTGATGGTTGCACCACGAGAGTACAATAATGAGAAAAACAAAGAATTACCGCCAAGGCGGTTAATCCGCTTGATTGTGCAGTTGAATCTAAATTTTTGCTGAACAGAATTTCTACACTAGGATCTTGAATAATCATGGTGGGTATCATGTTTTTAAGTACATTAATCTTAATTCTCAAGTGCAATTGGTTTAGTATGAATATGCATGATATTTACTTGCGTTGTTCGTGTCAACCTTTGTGCATTTTCATTTTATATATGAAATATGGTTTATGTGAAAGCATAATTGTTTTTGTTTGTATTGCAACTTGTGCTAACTTTTTTAAACATAGGTCTATCTAAACTAGTAACGCAGTCTATATTACAAACTTACAAAGACTTTTTTTGGTCAAAATTATTATTAAAATTTGAAAACAATCCGTGGTTCGTTACAAATTATGCAACTTTCTAATAATTTCTACCAGAGGGAAGTTTTGGGTATACTCTCAAAACATGGGAAGAGCTCCTGCTGCCAATCTGAGTTCTATAACAACTTTAACCCGAGTCAGTTAAAATTTGTACCATAGGGGTATTTTTGGTATATTCTCAAAACATGGCAAGACCTGCTGGTGCGACTCTGAGTTTAGAACAAACTTAACCCGAAGTCGCCCACCTAACCAGCGTATACAGTTTCGTGATGTACTCTCTTCTCTCACTCATCTTCATCTTCTTATCTTATTTGTTTCTCTCCTGTCGTTTTATTGTCTTGCAATTATACATAACAACGCCAAGGGAATAGCAACCATAAGCTGCATCCAATAAGCATGGATATAAAAACAAACTAAAAATTGTAAAATCAAGCATTCCTATACAGTTTAGCAACAAATCACCATAATCTGTAAAACTGCCCAGGCCTGTTTGGTTAGCAAAAACCCGTCTTCGCACTTTTAAACGCATTAAACGTGTACTTAAACGTAAGCTTATGCAAATATTGAATCGACCGCATTATTTGACCAAACTAAACTGATTTAGATAATATTAGTTTTCATCTAAGTTAATGGCTTTACAAGCACCACATCATGAAAAATTAGGCTTCTAAAAGAACCGAACGAACACGGACGGTATGTTTTTTTTTTTTTTTGGAATGAGGTTTCTAACTATTTCAGCAACTGCACTTTCAGGTCTTGTAAATTGTAATAGGGTGTCGCAAGGCAACAGTTTCTTCAGACGCATCGGCTCTTTCTAATCTTGTTAATGGTGACAATAATCTCCGGCTGCGAATCTGAGTTTTAGAACAACTGAAACTGAACCTTGCATGTTTGTGTATTTTTTTCTTTACATTTTTAAATTTTATATTTCAATTTTCATTATTTATACCAGCATTTTCAACTTTGTACATTCAAATTATGCACCAACTGTCTACAACCGAACTTTGAACATCATAACCAGTCTTTTAAATGAAATATTTCAGCTTCAAAGATTCATAATTGATCTTGGAACACCATTTTGAACCAAACCTAAGGAAAAATGTAATTAAAAAATACATTACCAAAACCGACCCATACCCGATGGTTAACCAACCATGTGGTTATGGTTAAGCAATCTTTTATAACCGAAGCGCGGGTATTGTTATGGCTATGGCTAAGCCCCCATAACTGAACAGATTCGACCTTGCAAACCTCTATTTTTATTAACACTGTTACCTCGTGTTTGGGTGAAGAAACATATTTATTTCATTTTCAAACTGATATTTTTGGTGGATTCAATATCACAAGTTTAACCTAACCCTACGTTTGAAATAGCTTGGTTTCAGTAAGTTGTTATCTGTTAATTTCTATATTTGTTATTTACAGGGACGTCCAAAAGGTGTTACACCAAAGTTCAGCTTCAGCTTGGTGTTTATAGTTAGTGTCAATTCAAGTTTTAGCATTAACAAAATGAACATCTTCGCCGTTCGTTTGTTTTCAATCATTAACAGTATAAATGAACGGTTTGCGGACATAAACAGACAAACAGAACTGAGATAAATCCAGTCAAAAGAGATGTGATGAACAGTGTTTTTTGCCTAAAAAGTTTGAAAACCTAATGAATACTTTAACGAGCGTAAACAAACAAACTTGACAAACTTTAAAGTAGAAAAATAAATGAATGTAAATGAATGGACAAATGAATTTAAATGAACGAACGAGACATCCACATGCATCAGATCAAAATGGGTGACCATCTATTTAAACACATATTTTTCCATATAAATTTGGCCCGTTAGGGCTGACTAGCGATACCAATGTCTTTCGTTTTTCAAACATTTTTTTAACTTTGACTTTGAGGTTAGACCAAACCTTAACCGATCCGTTTAAAACTATAAAGTTGCCAGGCTGCTGAAGTACAACCCGACTGTTGTGACTAACACGAAAGCATGCGGAAAAGTCAAACCAGCAACCAAGCCTGTAAATGTCACGGCTAACAATCTGTTCACTGTTACTGTTTGCTACCTTTGCGCCAGACATTGAGATCTGATTTAGGCTTACATTGCGACCTTTACAAAGCGCGGTTGTGCGCATACATGTAACGTGCTGGGTCGATAAAGAGCCTAGGTCATTTAGATGGACATAGTGGTCATTTTACACCTTTAAGACACTTTTCGAATTAAAAACACATCAGCTAAGATTTGTACCTGAGGGGTATTTTTGGTATATTCTCAAAACTTGGCAAAATCTCCTTCTGCGAATCTGAGTTTTAGAACAACTTTAACCCAAAGTCCCCCACCTAACCGGTGTTTATAGTTTCGTGTCAATTCAAGTTTTAGCGTTAACAAAATGAACATCTTCGCGTTCGTTTGTTTTCGATCGTTAACGGTATAAATGAACGGTTCGCGGACGTAAACTGACAAACAAAACTGAGAGAAATCCAGTCAAAAGAGATGTGATGAGCAAAAAAAATAAATTAGTGGATTCACCTTTATTAGTATTAAATGATTAAAATATATATCTTTAACATATAAAAAAGTGAACAGAGGTATATGTATGTGGCACACCGAACCCGAGACCCGTTTTGACGCATTACTGGTCAATTATTTCTTGTGTTCTACATTGAAACAAAATTGATTTTTTTTTGGTTTTTGATTGCAGCTGTAACTCGAAGACATGGCTGAAGGATAGTGGAGATTGCTGCCAATGCCATTAAATCGATACCATTCACTGCATATTTTGAACTTTCAAGTTAGCGGTTCTTGTTTTCTTACTGAATTACTGATTTGTTATGCTAATTTACTGCTTAGCAGTGACTGAGTTGAGTGCTGCACTGTATGTTTTTTTGTACCTGTGTTTTTAACTTTCAAGTTAGTGGTTCTTAATTTGTTATGTTTTATACTAATGAGTTATGCAAATTTACTGCTTGTTGGTCACAAATTATTTTTTGGGCTAAATGGGCTGCCATTCATTTAACTTTAACAAAACCGGCTCTTGGGCACGCAACCTGACTAATCTTGTTTCTCAAACCGCTTCTAAGATGAATTTATTATTATTATTAATAGTTTTATTTTTTTTTCACAATCAATAGAACAAGTCTTATATCTCAAATTATCTCACTTGTATAAGAGCATTCTCAACCCATTCTCTTAAAATATGTGAGGTGGATTTGTAAATTATATGGTATGCTTATGAGTGGTTGTGAGTAGAGGAGAGAGAAAACGTTATAGGGGAAAGTTAAATTTAAGGATTCACTATTCATTTCCTATAATTTTTTAATATTTTTGAAAAGTGGATGTGAGTGTAGGAAAGAAAAAAGATAATGATAAAGGTATAAAAAGTATTATTTAATTTAACACGAGAGAGAAAAAAACAGTAATTTGTAGTGTAATTATATGATATATATGGATATAGGGTAGGGAATGGGTTGGGAATGCTCTAAGGAGGTTATTGCTGTTGTTGCAGGCACGAGTACAATTGCAATAACCCAGGCTAGTCACAACTCTCATATCAGTTCATATTAGTTCATATTACGGTATACGTTAACATGATGATTAAATTTGAGGTATTTTTTCAGCTGCTGCCTAGCATGATATCTCAAATCTGGATTGTGGTCAATTGGCAAAAAGTCAATGCGCGGAAAATCATCTCTTAATGGAGTCAGATATGCTTAATATGATTAGGCTGTCATAGGCAAATTTTGTTGGTTCGGGCCCCTTGATCTACACCCACAAACACACGTAGTAGTATGTAAAAGTAAATTTACCAAAATAAAAGCTTCTGTAAACTATATTAAATCAAAGAGCGGTTACAAAAAAGAGCTACTGCTACTCTATTACAATTAAAAGAACATAAAAAACATATGCATCAACCACGTGCTCCGGCTTTCAAGTTTCAACCAACAAACAATACTTAGCTCCCAACTACTCAACTCCTCCAACAAACTCGGTAAACACAAACCGTCTGGCCCGCTGACCCGTTCTCCTGCAGAGCAGCTGACCTGCACTCAACCCGAACCGAATAGAAACATCAAGATTACACCCAACATATTTTAATTGATTGTTATAGTTGATTAACTTGCATACTAGATTATCAATGAGAATCCCCAATCCCGCTGCCTAAAAAGTTTGAAAACCTAGCTTAACTTATAATGGGCCACAAAAGTTTAAATGAATACTTTAACGAGTGTAAACGAACAAACTTGAACAACTATAAAGTACAAAAATAAATGAATGTAAACGAATGGAATAAACGAATTTAAATGAACGAACGACACATCTACAAGCATCGGATCAAAACGGGTTTAAATGTGGATAACAAACGAGCCGCTACTAACTGAATCACAATTGTGTCCCCGCCGCAACGTGCGAGCACTCTTACTAGTATATATGTATATATATATATATATATATATATATATATATATATATATATATACTAGGTTAGGTACCCGTGTATATCACGGGTTGAAAAAAATTGATTTTATAAGTCCATAAAATTCAAAATACCAATAGCGAAAATGATTGATAAAGAAATTCATAAATAAATTAAATATAAACGTAAATATGTAATCTATGAATACTATACAAAATTTATAATCTTAGGTTGATGACAGTGTCTATATGACCTGGCTTGTGGTATCTAAGATTAGTAATTTTACATTGTCTCTTCAGTTCATTTTGAGGACGCTAGGCAAATATAAATTTTGCTACTTTTGTTGTAATAATCAATCGTTGATTTCATGAACGGCATCATTTATAGGGGCAAGTATGGCTCTTTCACCGAAGAATTCTTGAATTTTGATGTGTTGTAGAATGGAAGGATACACAAAGTCGATTAAACATGGATTAATATAATAGCAAAATACATATACAAATGTTTGATTCGGCAACATAAGATAATAAGGTAAGTAGCAAGTACAAAACCAACAATATATGTCATTACCATGTTTAACCTAAATACAATAAAACTGGTAACAAAGGCTTATAATTACAATGACATGAGATTTATTTGCAACACTGTTAACTACAACATACGTTGATTTACTTTTATCTGCAATGGCATGAATTATATGTAATTCATAAATGAAATCATACAATTCATGATTCCTTGAATGTCTCGTTATACAACATTTGTAGTTATATTGGTAGCATTACCATTAAGTTGAATGTAATTCTTAAACTTCAGCAAATGAACGTTCAGCATGCTCCCCAACAGCTTATTTCCCTAAATACCACAATATAGAGCATAAAATTAGTATTAAGTCAGTTATTTATATCACATCTTCACTCTCAAGAACCATTTCTAAGGAGTATAGTTCATCTTTTTCTAAAGATCATTATCTATTTAAGGAGGCAATATGTTTAACAAAACTACATACAGTTATCTCCTAACTAATCAGATAGTGTACATCCATTCTGCTATAAAATCAAGTTTTTTACGCCATCTTAGGGGTTGTTTGGGATTCCTTATCTAACTCCTTATGACTTATCCACTTACAAACTTTAACTTTCTCAAACATCTTATAAGTTATAAGTTCTATGTAACAAGGAGAAAAAATAAGCAATCAACACGCCTTAATTAAAAGCACGTTTGGGATTGAGTTTGAAAAACGCTTATTGTCTTATTGGTTTTTTCCAAAAGCCTTTCAAAAATATAAAATAAAAAGGATTTTTGTGATTGTCAAACATCTTTTAACTTACTGACTTTTTAAGAAAGCCTAGCTAATAAGGTGTTTTAAACTCAATCGCAAACAGGCTCTAAGTTATCCAAAACAAACTGATAAACAAAGAACTACAATAATACGTATACAATATGAGGTTGGGCTTATAGTAAAAGTAATACAAATGGGATAACATGAGGTACGTCAGTCATGGCCTGATTAAAGGATCCGATAGGATAGCATGATGTAAATCAAATAAATTATTTGTCATGTTAATATATTTTAATTTTAGGATGCATAGACTGCTTATAGGTTAAGCATTAAGAGTGAAGAAACGTGGATCTACTCGCTGGTAGCAGATCTACTTTCCTCGGGTTTTGATTGTACTATTTCACCGATGGTTCTTCTGGATCCGTGTTCTTCCACCTACAAAATGAACAACGCCGTTAACTTACCCCTCAGAAAGGGACAGAGGGGTCCTCTTTGGGGTAACCCTCCGGCGTGAGAATAAGTATGTGTAGGAGAAGTTAATAATCTGTGGATAAGGGAATCTCCAGAGTATTGCTTAATAGCTGAATAATGTATGATTGTGTGACTGTGTGTTTGTATGTAACTGACTGTGAGTGAATGTAATTCAATATGATTGAATGTGATATCACTGCCTGTAACTGTCAATGATTGAGTATGAATCTGTCCATCAAAGTGGAGTTGATGCTGTATTTATAGTGCTAGGGTTTCCACTGGTTGGGCTCAACCTCGTTGGCCTCCTCCAATCGCATTGCGCCACGTGTCCTCTGGGACACCTGGCGCTTTCTCGTTGGTTGTAATCACGTGGTAGCACATGTGTCATGCTGAGTTGTCGACCTTTCATTTGGCAGCTGTCAACATTAGCATATTCTTACTCCTTAAAAAGATGCCTTCTGGAAGGTTGTCTGACGTGCACAATCAAGGTTGCCCTAATCCTGATTTGGATAAGGACGAGGTCGATTATGTGCATGTGTGATATGCGCCAATCCTGAGGATGCGCGAGGTCTTCTCTTTGTTCTCACGCGCAGATATTTCATGCGCAGATGTGATATGCACGAGCATGTGATATGCGCCGCGCGCTGGTGCGCCGCGCGAGCATATGTGTGCCTGGGCAGATGTGATATGCACGAGCATGTGATATGCGCCGCGCGCATATGTGATGCGCGAGCATATGTGTGCCTGGGCATATGATGCCTGAGCATGTTTTGTATGCGCCATGCGCATAAGTTTTGGCTTTGTGCCTTCATAATGTGTTTATCTTGTGGGTTGACCCGCCTTGCTCGGTGTTGAGGCGGGTACATACCTCTTCAAGCCCCCCCAGTCTAATGTGTGTCTTATCTCGCGCTAGCGCGGTAAGATAGATATTAGACTTACTGATGGGGTTTTGTCGTTTTCTTGGTTGTTTCCGTCGTTGCGCGAAGTTCTATCCATTTGGTTGAAACGAAGGGTCCAAACACGTGGTTGGTTGGTGGTGTCGTGCGCCGTAAACGTGTCAGACGTTTCGTGTGCTCGAGGTGCTACAGTTGCCTTTCATGTCCCCTCGCACAGCTGTCTGGAACACGTGTCGCGCTCTCATTGGTTTGCACCTGCGAGTGGGGGCGCGTCTCTGCTCCGTGGCAGGTCCGTTACGTTTTTATGTCCCCTCAACAGTGTTAGGGACACGTGCCGCGCCCTCGTTGGCTTACACCTGCGAGTGGGGGCACGTGAAATCCGATCAGTTACCACTTTTCTCTCTCCTGGGCCTATAAAAGCAGGCCCTTAGGAAAAAATTTTTTATCTTCATCTTCATTGTTGCTAATTTTCGAATTTCTGCCTTTCATATTCTGAGTTGAGTGTATTCATCGTTTCGAATCTTCGATTATCTGCTGCTGCAGTTGTATGTCTGATAGTTCAGACTCCTCTAACCCCTCAATCACCTCTATTGCCTCTCGAAGACGCCGTGTGAAATCTGTGGTGATGTCGACATTAAAGCAAAAGGGCAAGGGGAAGAGGGTTGTTGAGACCACATCGGAGGAAGTAGGGAGGACCAAGGCCACGAAAAGGTGGAATGAAATCCCCTGCAAGTTGAGGCAGGCCGATCTCGACAGCCTCATCTCGTCACAGGGTTTCCCCCCTGTGTTTGGCTGCATGTTGCCTGTGGCCGGGCAGACGGCGGCGGACCCGCCTCCCGGCTATATTTCACTGTACACCCATTTTTTCACCCACTGCAACCTTCGTCTTCCGATGACAAGGTTTGTAGGCGCGGTGTTACGTTTTTTCGGGATTCATATATCCCAAGTCCATCCGTTTGGACTTGTGCGCATGACTCATTTCGAGTTCATGTGCAAATCACAGCGCGAGGAGCCCACCCCTCGGCGCTTTCAATTTTTTTACAAGCCCAAGATCCAAGATTCTTGGATCTCCTTTATTCCTCGCAGTCAGAAGGTTAAGTGCAGCACCGTGTCATTCAAGAGCCTTCATGACTGGTCTTAGAGGTTCTTCTACATCAGGGCTGGTGTAATCCCCATCCGCATGTCGATGCGCGCGATCGATTCTGCGCCCGCGGATGCGGATGTTATTAAGAACCCAACCGGCGCTTGGGTTAAGAAACTGACCACCGAACCATCCCCCGCCAAGAAAATTCGCGAGGAGGCGCTGGTGGGGGTCGGCATGAGTAAGCTGTGGACCGACAGCGCGCTTGAGCCCGTTATCCAAGTCGACGGGTTGTGTAAGTTTATTTCATTGCTTTATTTCTTTTTCTGCTCGAACATAATTCTTTTGCTGATATCACTTGACTTGTTTTTGCGCAGTCACCAAGGATTATATCCACGCCACTTATGATGATCAAGTGGAAGGTGGCTCCGTCGCGCTTGGCGCTGGGGAGGTGGGCTTCCCAAATCGCTTCGATGACATGTTCATCCCTGTCGATCTGGCATTTGACTTTGATAGCGACGCGCCTGGTAAGCCTTCGCACTTATGCTTATTCCTTTAGAATACCAAATTTTGCTAACACTTGTGTTGCATGTATTGTAGATGCGCTGGAGAACTACGAGCTGGAGCTCGCGGAAGAGGAGGAGGAGGAAGAGGAGGCACCCCTACTAAAGCGCAAAGCTAAGGGGAAATCCGGCGCAGGGGGCAGTAAGAGACAGAAAAAAGACGACACCCCTGTCGCTCATCCCCATGCTCAAACGAAGGGACCTGAGGAAACCCAGGTGTTTACCACCAAGGTTTCTTTAGCTTCCTGCCTGTGAAAGTGGGCAGACCTCCTGTCCACTTGAGGTATGGTGGCGTGACCTCCTCCCTTCGCGCGGCTGAAGAGAGAAGCAGTGCCGCGCCTGCGAAAGGTATACTTTGCTTACCCATAATTCTGATTGAACTTTTATTACATCTTTTCGCATTTGAATGTTTGCAGGACCGCGACGGGTAGCAGATCAGCCTCAGGCGCAACAAGGTGCTGAGGCTGCCGGGGGCTGCTTCGAAGTCCCCTGTTCTACCCTCGGAAAAGGGTAGAATGAACTTTATGGCGATGTTCAACGCGCGAACAGAATTGCGCGAAGGTATGTTTTGCGCCATTGTCTTCTGAATTTTTTGTTTTGATCAAATCATAAACCCTTTTTTGTTGTTGATTTGTTCATAGGAGTTGTAGCTGGCGTACAAGCTGCTGGTGACACTCCTGGCGCCGTTGCCGCGCCGCTGGTTCTGGTCCTGCTCCTGCTAGTGCTGAGTCTCCCCTTATTGGGATTACAAAGGAGCAGGAAGCCGTATTACGCGCCGAACTGGCGGCGTCGAGACCTCCCTCGCCTCCTCCTACGCGCAGCCCTCTCCACGAGGCTGGTTTGGAGCCCTCTAGGTCGCAGGAGAAGAGGCCTATTGAAGAAGATGAGGAGGATGAGGGGGCTCAAGCTGAAGACTCCTTGGGAGACCGCACCAGCCCTGCGATGCCACAAGACTTCGCAGCGCAGACTTCTGGTGGGGCTGGCGCTGACTTTTCTGCTTCATCCCCGCAGGTATGTTTTAATTTGTTGCTCCGCTGCGCGTACCTCCATATAAGTATGTTTTATGACTTAGAACATTTCTTGTGTTTTGCAGGAAGGTGACCACGTTTACCGCCCGAGATGGAATATTAATGAAGACAGTTCCTTCCAATCCATGGGCGTATGCGAGGACTTCTGGGCTCATGCCATGCCTCCTACTGAAAGGAGGTATCAGGAGGAGCGCACCCGCGCTGACTTGCTCAACGATCACATTTTCGCTGGGTCAGCTTTCTTTGCTGCCTCCCAAGAGCTTCATCGTGATTATATTAAAGTACGCGATGCTCTTGTGGCAGCCCAGCAAGAGGCTAAGGTGGCTGCCTGGAACCTTTCTGATGCTCGCGCACGAGCTGAGAAACTCCAGGCGGAGCTCAGCGAAAACCGAGCAAGTGCCAACACCGCCTTTATTAAGCGCGGGCATGAGCTCCAAGCTGCGCGGGAGAAGCAGCAGGTGGCGGAGGCCGAAGTTGCCAAGTACGCGCGGAGAGTGCGTGTCTTGGAACAGCAGGCGGAGGCGCGTGACCAAGCTATCGTCCAGAGTATCACTGAGAAATCATCACTGGAGAGCGAGGTTGCGCGCCTGAAGAAGGAGTTGGCGGCCGCGCAGGCCGATAGGGATGAGGCCTTGGCGACGGCAGCGTCTAGCCAGGAAGCACTTGATGCTGCGCAGGCGGAGAAAGAAAAAATTTTGGCGGGCAGCAGCGTCTGATAAAGAGGAGCTAAAAAAGACCAAGGAAACTGTTGAGTTATTAAACTCCCAGGTTCCTGCCCTCGAGACGTCTGTTGCTGGCCTCGCGCAGGATCGCCAATGGCTGGTGTCACAGGGCATGACTCGTTGCGCTTTGGCGATGAAATATTCTGCCGAGTTTCAGGCCTTGTGATGGACTGCAATGCTGCCGCGCGCCTTGTGGGTCGAGCTGAAGGGTTTACGGATGGGTATGAATATGGGATGTTGAAGAAGAACCCATCCGAGTACCCTTACAAGAGCGACGCGGCCTGCGCGGGACATGGCCGCGGTGGGGGAGAAGTATATGAATACTCCCATCCCATCCTTGTGCAGGTACCTTGACCTTAATGAATTTTTCTTGATTAATTTTCCAAGTTTTTTGTACTCAATCCTTTTCTAATGATTTGCAGATAGCTGCGCTTGCTGACCAGCCCGACCTCGGCGCGCTAAAGAAGTTGCTCGATGAATGCGAGGGGGCTGGTGGCGATGATGGTGGCGCGGGGGATGTTGCCCCTGCCAGCGGCTCTGGCGCGGCGAAAGAATCTGCTCCTGACACCGTCGTGATAGAAGACTCCATTGAGGAGGAAGAACTTGACTATGGTCAGTTCGGAGATGAGGAGCGGGCCGCGCCAGATGCTGCGGGAGATGATGAGGGTGATGAAGTGGCTGACGTCGACGTGGAGACTTGAGAAGCCCTTCATCTTTCTATTGAACTTGTAATTTGTAATTTGTAATTTGTAACTCATCACACTTGTAAATTTCAATGCTATTGAATGAAATTTGTTTTCCCTTTTCACATCTTGCGCATTTCCATTCATCTCTTCATGTTTACTTGTATAGATATAAGATATGCTTGCACGTTAAAATAAGAACCAGGTTGTAAGGAAATTATTTACTTAACCGTAGTCCTATTTTGTAAGTGGTTTCGCAGTATCTTGTTTATGCTGACACGCGCGATGACTTTTCACTGTTCCTTTTTTGCGCGTCGTTGTCGCGCGTTTTTTATATGGAATTATGAGTTTTAGCCATTACATGTCAGCATGTGTTACTCAGATATCCACTATGATTCCGCGCGCGACCTTGACCTGAGACCTTAACAACTATGATTTGGCATGTACTTTGCCTTAGTTGTGTTTAGGGATTTTTATGATCAGGCTGCGCGGGATGTAAGATGGATGTTTGTGAGTGTTTTGAGCTAAGGCTCTTTGTTTTGGGCTAAGGCCCTGACGTTTTTAGAGTTAAGACTCGTTAACGTGTTTGAGCTAAGGCTCGTAGGTTTGGGCTAAGGCCCTGACGTTTTAGAGTTAAGACTCGTTAACGCGTTTGAGCTAAGGCTCGCGCATGTATGTTTTACTTCGTTTATTTTGTTTTTGAAGTCAATATAGTGTTGTCATATTGCTCCAAATTAATAAAGGAAGTGTGAAACATGTATGCAAAGGTAACAGAACAAATATTGAAAGATAGCGCGAATCATCATTCATGATGGCTTAAAAGCCTTGATTACATATTTGAATTTTTACATGAAGCATTTTCTAAGCTGTGCTGCGTTCCACGCGTGCGGTATCTTTTTTCCATTCAAATCTTTTAAAGTGTACGCGCCTTTCCCCAATTCTTCTGAGATTTGATAAGGTCCTTCCAATTGGGGGACATTTTTCCTGGGGGTATTGCGCGGCTAGCTTCATTATTTCGAAGGACAAAATCATTTTTCTTGAAGTGGCACTCTTTAACGCGCTGACTATAATATTTTTCCAGCTTTTTCTTGTATTTGGCTTCATTGATGATAGCCGCTTCTCTGCGCCCTTCAAGCAAGTTGAGGTCCAATCTTCTTTCGCGCTCGTTATCAGTCTTGCTCATCATGAGTACCCTATGGGATGGGCATCCAATTTCTGCTGGGATCATAGCCTCTGTCCATAGGTTAGGCTGAACGGGGATTCGCCGTTGCTAGTTTTGCTTAATGTCCTGTGCGCCCACAGGACATTAGGTAACTCTTCGACCCAAGAATGGGATTCTCCCTCCAACCTTTTCTTCAGCCCATTTAACAAACTTTGATTCGCGCGCTCCACTTGGCCATTCCCCTGAGGGTGGTAGACCGAAGTGAAGATTTGGTTGATGTGCAATTCTTTGAGCCAGCTGGATATCTTCCTGTCAGTGAATTGTTTGCCATTGTCGCTCACAATTTCCATAGGAAGGCCAAAACGGCAAATGATGTGGCTCCAGATAAATTGCTTCATCGCCTCTGCTGTGATTTTTGCT